>NC_052338.1:17869692-18155760 GCF_016432855.1 Salvelinus namaycush | reverse complement strand
GCCAGGGCCCAGACTTGAACCCGATCAAAAATCTCTGGAGAGACCTGAAAATAGCTGTGTAGCAACACTTCCCATCCAACCTGACAGAGCTTGAGGGAATCTGCAGAGAAGAATGGGAGAAACTCCCCAAATACAAGTGTGCCAAGCTTGTAGTGTCATACCCAGGAAGACTCGATGTTGTAATCGCTGCCAAAGGTTCTTCAACAGAGTACTGAGCAAACGGTCTGAATACTTATGTAATTGTGATATTTCAGTGAGAAAAAATAGAATTATACGTTTACAAAAAAAATGTAATTATGAGGTATTATGTGTAGATTGATGAGGGGGGGGGAAAAACTATTTAATACATTTTAGAATAAGGCTGTAACATAACAAAATGTGGAAAAATTCAAGTGGTCCGAATGCGCTGTAAGTGACTATTTTACACAGGAAAACAGATCTCTTGACTGAAGAGAGCTGAAAGACATGCCATACACAGTGCACAAGAAGCGATGTTCACCTGTAGTCGGTCAGGTTTTGAACACGTGTGTGTGTGTGTGTACGTCTGTTTCCCCAGGACATAGCCGATCCCTTCTTTGCGTATTGTAAGCAGCATGCAGACCGCTATGACAGGAAGTGGAAGAGGAAGAACTACCTGGCACTCCAGTCCTACTGCAAGGCGTCTCTACAGGACAAAGAGAAGCAGCTGGCCCCTGAGGCACAGGTGAGAGGTCAAGACTGGCTCAGACTCACACTGGCTTGCCCCTGTTAGGGCTGCAGAATGTTGTCTTTGAACATGAATAGAAATGCTTGTCAGTGTTTCCTTCATAGTTAATTGTTCTATATGCAAGATTCAGTCTTCAACTGATTGACTTTTTTATGTTAACAAGTGAGTTGGAGAACACAGCAGAAACAACCTGGAGAGGTTGTAAGTTGTAATGTCTGCATCCCAAATGGGCTCCTATTCCCTATATAATGCACTACTTTTGACCAGGGCCCATATATAGGATAGGGTGCCATTTGGGACACACCTAGGCTGTCATTAGATAATGAAGTGTGTGTTTCTTTGTGTTGTGTTGAACCCCTGGCAGGCCCGTATCACCACCCGGCTGCAGCAGTACCGGGCCAGGGCAGAGCTGTCCCGTAACACGCGGCCCCAGGCCTGGGTCCCCCGGGAGAAGCTTCCACGACCCCTGACCTCCAGCGCCTCCGCCATCAGGAAGCTCATGAGAAAGGCCGAGCTCATGGGCATCAGGTAGGAGTTAATGTCTGTAGGAAAAAGACAGTGTTCAGGCAACCAAGAATTGAGGTGCAGCCCAAATGTAGAATTCACGCTCCATACTTAAATAAAAAAAATAAAAAATCCAATATAAAGATTTTTTTTAACTGGATGCGCGAGAGCTGCAACTTTTTCCCATTGTCAGGGAGGGGCTTTGAGGTCAGAGAGGTGGACCAGGAAGCAGAGGGTTGTCGGTTCAAATCTCATTTTCTTCTTCAGCACGGACATCTTCCCTGTAGACACGTCAGACATCAGCGCAAGTGTGGACGGACGCAGGAAACACAAGCAGCCCGCCCTCACTGCAGACTTCGTCAACTATTACCTGGGTGAGTACGGAAACAAAAACCATCTGTACTGATGGCTACATAGACTTACATTACCAACCTAATACACTATTCTAGTCAATGTTGTTACTAAAGACAGATGCTTCCAGAATAAAGACAGATGTGCCAGAGTTCTATAGGTTCTCAGCATGTAGCCTTGGATAAAGACCCCCAAAATGAATGATGATGCCATTGCCAGATATGTGTTTGCTCGACCGTTTTTGTGTGTGTGTGTGTTTGCGAGTGTGCGTATACATGTACGTTCAAACGTGTGTAACCTTGAACAACATCCCCCACCCCCCAGCTATCTCCATCAGAACAACATCCCCCACCCCCAGCTATCTCCCACCAGAACAACATCCCCCACCCCCAGCTATCGACCATCAGAACATCCCCCAGCTATCTTCCATCAGAACAATCTAGAAGAAAAAGAAACGCACACCTATTTAGGCGAGGTGCTGGCTAGCGGAGTAGAAAACTTAAAAATAAAGGAGAGCCGCACACTAGGAGCTCAGATGCCTCTGAGCATCTGATGGCTCTCCTTTATTTTTAAATCTCCCATCAGAACAACATCCCCCAGCTATCTCCCATCAGAACAACATCCCCCACCCCCAGCTATCTCCCATCAGAACAACATCCCTCAGCTATCTCCCATCAGAACAACATCCCCCACCCCCAGCTATCGACCATCAGAACATCCCCCAGCTTTCTCCCACCAGAACAACATCCCCCAGCTATCTCCATCAGAACAACATCCCCCAGCTATCTCCCATCAGAACAACATCCCCCCAGCTATCTCCCATCAGAACAACATCCCCCAGCTATCTCCCATCAGAACAACACCCCCCAGCTATCTCCCATCAGAACAACATCCCCCAGCTATCTCCCATCAGAACAACATCCCCCAGCTATCTCCCATCAGAACAACATCCCCCAGCTATCTCCCATCAGAACAACATCCCCCAGCTATCTCCCATCAGAACAACATCCCCCAGCTATCTCCCATCAGAACAACATCCCTCAGCTATCTCCCATCAGAACAACATCCCCCACCCCCAGCTATCGCCCATCAGAACAACACCCCCCAGCTATCGCCCATCAGAACAACATCCCCCAGCTATGCCCATCCCAGAACAACATCCCCCAGCTATCTCCCATCAGAACAACATCCCCCAGCTATCTCATCAGAACAACATCCCCCAGCTATTCCATCAGAAAACATCCCCCAGCTTTCTCCCACCAGAACAACATCCCCCACCCCCAGCTATCGACCATCAGAACATCCCCCAGCTATCTCCCATCAGAACAACATCCCCCACCCCCAGCTATCTCCCATCAGAACAACATCCCCCACCCCAGCTATCGCCCATCAGAACAACACCCCCCAGCTATCGCCCATCAGAACAACATCCCCCAGCTATCTCCCATCAGAACAACATCCCCCAGCTATCTCCCATCAGAACAACATCCCCCAGCTATCTCCCATCAGAACAACATCCCCCAGCTATCGCTCATCAGAACAACATCCCCCAGCTATCTCCCATCAGAACAACATCCCCCAGCTATCTCCCATCAGAAACAACATCCCACAGCTATCTCCCCATCAGAACAACATCCCCAGCTATCTCCCATCAGAACAACATCCCCCAGCTATCTCCCAAGAAAACACATCCCCCATCCCCCAGCTATCTCCCATCAGAACAAACATCCCCCAGCTATCTCCCATCAGAACAACATCCCCACCCCCAGCTATCTCCATCAGAACAACATCCCCCCCCCCCAGCTATCTCCCATCAGAACAACATCCCCCACCCCCAGCTATCGCCCATCAGAACAACACCCCCCAGCTATCGCCCATCAGAACAACATCCCCCAGCTATCGCCCATCAGAACAACATCCCCCAGCTATCGCCCATCAGAACAACATCCCCCAGCTATCTCCCATCAGAACAACATCCCCCAGCTATCTCCCATCAGAACAACATCCCCCAGCTATCTCCCATCAGAACAACATCCCCCACCCCCAGCTATCTCCCATCAGAACAACATCCCCCATCCCCAGCTATCGACCATCAGAACATCCCCCAGCTATCTTCCATCAGAACAACATCCCAGACAGGCTGCAGGCGACAGGCGCGGGCAGGCAGACAGACAGACAGGCGCGGGCAGACAGACAGACTAGGCTCGGGCAGACAGACAGACAGGCGCGGGCAGACACAGACAGGACAGGCGCGGGCAGACAGACAGACAGGCGCGGGCAGGACAGGCGCGGGCAGACAGACAGACAGGCGCGGGCAGACAGACAGACAGGCGCGGGCAGACAGACAGACGCGGGCGGGCAGACAGACAGACAGACGCGGGCGGGCAGACAGACGCGGGCGGGCAGGCAGACAGACGCGGGCAGGCAGACAGACAGACGCGGGCAGGCAGACAGACGCGGGCGGGCAGGCAGACAGACGCGGGCGGGCAGACAGACAGACAGACGCGGGCAGACAGACAGACGCGGGCGGGCAGGCGCAGGCAGACAGGCGCAGGCAGACAGGCGCAGGCAGACAGGCGCAGGCAGACAGACAGACAGGCGCAGACAGACAGACAGACAGACAGGCGCAGGCAGACAGACAGACAGACAGGCGCAGACAGACAGACAGACAGACGTGGGCAGGCAGACAGACGTGGGCAGGCAGACAGACAGACAGACAGACGTGGGCAGACAGACAGACAGACAGGCGCGGGCAGACAGACAGACAGGCGCGGACAGACAGACAGGCGCGGGCAGACAGACAGACAGGCGCGGGCAGGCAGACAGACAGACAGGCGCGGGCAGGCAGACAGACAGACAGGCGCGGGCAGGCAGACAGACAGGCGCGGGCAGGCAGACAGACAGACGCGGGCAGGCAGGCGGGCAGAGACGCGGGCCGACAGACAGACGCGGGCCGACAGACAGACGCGGGCCGACAGACAGACGCGGGCAGACAGACAGACAGACGCGGGCGTTCAGACAGACAGACAGACGCGGGCGTTCAGACAGACAGACGCGGGCGGGCAGACAGACAGACGCGGGCGGGCAGACAGACAGACAGACACGGGCGTTCAGACAGACAGACGCGGACAGACGCGGGCGGGCAGACAGACAGACGCGGGCGGGCAGACAGACAGACGCGGGCGGGCAGACAGACAGACGCGGGCGGCCAGACAGACAGACGCGGGCGGGCAGACAGACAGACGCGGGCGGGCAGACAGACAGACGCGGGCGGGCAGACAGACAGACGCGGGCGGGCAGACAGACAGACGCGGGCAGACAGACAGACAGACGCGGGCGGGCAGACAGACAGACAGACGCGGGCGGGCAGACAGACAGATGCGGGCGGACAGACAGACGCAGGCAGACAGACAGACGCAGGCAGACAGACGCAGGCAGACAGACGCAGGCAGACAGGCGCAGGCAGACAGGCGCAGGCAGACAGGCGCAGGCAGACAGGCGCAGACAGACAGACAGGCGCAGGCAGACAGACAGACAGGCGCAGGCAGGCAGACAGACAGACAGGCGCAGGCAGACAGGCGCAGGCAGACAGACAGACAGGCGCAGACAGACAGACAGACAGACAGGCGCAGGCAGACAGACAGACAGACAGACAGGCGCAGACAGACAGACAGACAGACGTGGGCAGGCAGACAGACAGACAGACAGACGTGGGCAGGCAGACAGACAGACAGACAGACGTGGGCAGGCAGACAGACAGGCGCGGGCAGACAGACAGACAGACAGGCGCGGGCAGACAGACAGACAGACAGGCGCGGGCAGGCAGACAGACAGACAGGCGCGGGCAGGCAGACAGACAGGCGCGGGCAGGCAGACAGACAGACAGACGCGGGCAGACAGACAGACAGACGCGGGCAGGCAGACAGACAGACGCGGGCAGGCAGGCGGGCAGAGACGCGGGCCGACAGACAGACGCGGGCCGACAGACAGACGCGGGCAGACAGACAGACAGACGCGGGCAGACAGACAGACAGACGCGGGCGTTCAGACAGACAGACAGACACGGGCGTTCAGACAGACAGACGCGGGCGTTCAGACAGACGCGGGCGGGCAGACAGACAGACGCGGGCGGGCAGACAGACAGACGCGGGCGGGCAGACAGACAGACGCGGGCGGGCAGACAGACAGACGCGGGCGGGCAGACAGACAGACGCGGGCGGGCAGACAGACAGACGCGGGCAGACAGACAGACGCGGGCGGGCAGACAGACAGACAGACGCGGGCGGGCAGACAGACAGATGCGGGCGGACAGACAGACGCAGGCAGACAGGCGCAGGCAGACAGGCGCAGGCAGACAGGCGCAGGCAGACAGACAGGCAGACAGACAGACAGGCGCAGGCAGGCAGACAGACAGACAGGCGCAGGCAGACAGGCGCAGGCAGACAGGCGCAGGCAGACAGACAGACAGGCGCAGACAGACAGACAGACAGACAGGCGCAGGCAGACAGACAGACAGACAGGCGCAGGCAGACAGACAGACAGACAGACGTGGGCAGGCAGACAGACAGACAGACAGACGTGGGCAGGCAGACAGACAGACGTGGGCAGACAGACAGACAGGCGCGGGCAGACAGACAGACAGGCGCGGGCAGGCAGACAGACAGGCGCGGGCAGGCAGACAGACAGACAGGCGCGGGCAGGCAGACAGACAGACAGGCGCGGGCAGGCAGACAGACAGACAGACGCGGGCAGGCAGACAGACAGACAGACGCGGGCAGGCAGACAGACAGACGCGGGCAGGCAGGCGGGCAGAGACGCGGGCCGACAGACAGACGCGGGCCGACAGACAGACGCGGGCGTTCAGACAGACAGACGCGGGCGGGCAGACAGACAGACGCGGGCGGGCAGACAGACAGACGCGGGCGGGCAGACAGACAGACGCGGGCGGGCAGACAGACAGACAGACGCGGGCGGGCAGACAGACAGACAGACGCGGGCGGGCAGACAGACAGACAGACGCGGGCGGGCAGACAGACAGACAGACGCGGGCGGGCAGACAGACAGATGCGGGCGGACAGACAGACGCAGGCAGACAGGCGCAGGCAGACAGGCGCAGGCAGACAGGCGCAGGCAGACAGGCGCAGACAGACAGACAGGCAGACAGACAGACAGGCGCAGGCAGACAGACAGACAGGCGCAGGCAGACAGACAGACAGGCGCAGGCAGACAGACAGACAGGCGCAGGCAGACAGACAGACGCGGGCAGGCAGACAGACAGGCGCGGGCAGACAGACAGACAGGCGCGGGCAGGCAGACAGACAGACAGGCGCGGGCAGGCAGACAGACAGACAGGCGCGGGCAGGCAGACAGACAGACAGGCGCAGGCAGACAGACAGACAGGCGCGGGCAGGCAGACAGACAGACAGACGCGGGCAGGCAGACAGACAGACAGACGCGGGCAGGCAGACAGACAGACGCGGGCAGGCAGGCGGGCAGAGACGCGGGCCGACAGACAGACGCGGGCCGACAGACAGACGCGGGCAGACAGACAGACGCGGGCAGACAGACAGACGCGGGCAGACAGACAGACGCGGGCGGGCAGACAGACAGACGCGGGCAGACAGACAGACAGACGCGGGCAGACAGACAGACAGACGCGGGCGTTCAGACAGACAGACAGACACGGGCGTTCAGACAGACAGACAGACACGGGCGTTCAGACAGACAGACGCGGGCGGGCAGACAGACAGACGCGGGCGGGCAGACAGACAGACGCGGGCGGGCAGACAGACAGACAGACGCGGGCGGGCAGACAGACAGACGCGGGCGGGCAGACAGACAGACGCGGGCGGGCAGACAGACAGACGCGGGCAGACAGACAGACAGACGCGGGCGGGCAGACAGACAGATGCGGGCGGACAGACAGACGCAGGCAGACAGGCGCAGGCAGACAGGCGCAGGCAGACAGGCGCAGGCAGACAGGCGCAGGCAGACAGACAGGCAGACAGACAGACAGGCGCAGGCAGGCAGACAGACAGACAGGCGCAGGCAGGCAGACAGACAGACAGGCGCAGGCAGACAGGCGCAGGCAGACAGGCGCAGGCAGACAGGCGCAGGCAGACAGGCGCAGGCAGACAGACAGACAGGCGCAGACAGACAGACAGACAGGCGCAGGCAGACAGACAGACAGACAGACAGACAGACAGACAGGCGCAGACAGACAGACAGACAGACGTGGGCAGGCAGACAGACAGACGTGGGCAGGCAGACAGACAGACAGACAGACGTGGGCAGGCAGACAGACAGACAGGCGCGGGCAGACAGACAGACAGGCGCGGGCAGGCAGACAGACAGACAGGCGCGGGCAGGCAGACAGACAGACAGGCGCGGGCAGGCAGACAGACAGACAGGCGCGGGCAGGCAGACAGACAGACAGGCGCGGGCAGGCAGACAGACAGACAGGCGCGGGCAGGCAGACAGACAGACAGGCGCGGGCAGGCAGACAGACAGACAGGCGCGGGCAGGCAGACAGACAGACAGGCGCGGGCAGGCAGACAGACAGACAGGCGCGGGCAGGCAGACAGACAGACAGACAGACGCGGGCAGGCAGACAGACAGACAGACGCGGGCAGACAGACAGACAGACGCGGGCAGGCAGACGGACAGACGCGGGCCGACAGACAGACGCGGGCCGACAGACAGACGCGGGCAGACAGACAGACGCGGGCAGACAGACAGACAGACGCGGGCGTTCAGACAGACAGACAGACGCGGGCGTTCAGACAGACAGACGCGGGCGGACAGACAGACAGACGCGGGCGGGCAGACAGACAGACGCGGGCGGGCAGACAGACAGACGCGGGCGGGCAGACAGACAGACAGACGCGGGCGGGCAGACAGACAGATGCGGGCGGACAGACAGACGCAGGCAGACAGGCGCAGGCAGACAGGCGCAGGCAGACAGGCGCAGGCAGACAGGCGCAGGCAGACAGACAGACAGGCGCAGGCAGGCAGACAGACAGACAGGCGCAGGCAGACAGACAGACAGGCGCAGGCAGACAGACAGACAGGCGCAGGCAGGCAGACAGACAGGCGCAGGCAGGCAGACAGACAGACAGGCGCAGACAGGCAGACAGACAGACAGGCGCAGACAGGCAGACAGACAGACAGGCGCAGACAGGCAGACAGACAGACAGGCGCAGACAGACAGACAGGCGCAGGCAGACAGACAGACAGGCAGACAGACAGACAGGCGCAGGCAGACAGACAGACAGGCGCAGGCAGACAGACAGACAGACAGGTGCAGGCAGACAGACAGACAGACAGGCGCAGGCAGACAGACAGACAGACAGGCGCAGGCAGACAGACAGACAGGCGCAGGCAGACAGACAGACAGGCGCAGGCAGACAGACAGACAGGCGCAGGCAGACACAGGCGCAGACAGACAGACAGACAGACAGGCGCAGGCAGACAGACAGACAGACAGGCGCAGGCAGACAGACAGACAGACAGGCGCAGGCAGACAGACAGACGCGCGCAGACAGACAGACGCACGCGCGCGGGCAGACAGACAGACGCGCGCGGGCAGACAGACAGACGCGCGCGGGCAGACAGACAGACGCGGGCGTTCAGACAGACAGACAGACGCGGGCGTTCAGACAGACAGACAGACGCGGGCGTTCAGACAGACAGACAGACGCGGGCGTTCAGACAGACAGACAGACGCGGGCGTTCAGACAGACAGACAGACGCGGGCGTTCAGACAGACAGACAGACGCGGGCGTTCAGACAGACAGACAGACGCGGGCGTTCAGACAGACAGACAGACGCGGGCGTTCAGACAGACAGACAGACGCGGGCGTTCAGACAGACAGACAGACGCGGGCGTTCAGACAGACAGACAGACGCGGGCGTTCAGACAGACAGACGCGGGCGGGCAGACAGACAGACAGACGCGGGCGGGCAGACAGACAGACGCGGGCGGGCAGACAGACAGACGCGGGCGGGCAGACAGACAGACGCGGGCAGACAGACAGACGCGGGCGGGCAGACAGACAGACGCGGGCGGGCAGACAGACGCAGGCAGACAGGCGCAGGCAGACAGGCGCAGGCAGACAGGCGCAGGCAGACAGGCGCAGGCAGACAGGCGCAGGCAGACAGACAGACAGACAGACAGACAGACAGGCGCAGGCAGGCAGACAGACAGACAGGCGCAGGCAGACAGACAGACGCGCGCAGGCAGGCAGGCAGGCAGACAGACAGACAGACAGACAGACAGACAGGCACAGACAGACAGGCGCAGACAGGCAGACAGACAGACAGGCGCAGACAGGCAGACAGACAGACAGGCGCAGGCAGACAGACAGACAGGCGCAGGCAGACAGACAGACAGACAGGCGCAGGCAGACAGACAGACAGACAGGCGCAGGCAGACAGACACAGGCGCAGGCAGACAGACAGACAGGCGCAGGCAGACATACAGACAGGCGCAGGCAGACACAGGCGCAGACAGACAGACAGACAGACAGACAGGCGCAGGCAGACAGACAGACAGACAGACAGACAGGCGCAGGCAGACAGACAGACAGACAGACAGGCGCAGGCAGACAGGCAGACAGACAGACAGACAGGCGCAGGCAGACAGACAGACGCGCGCAGGCAGACAGACAGACGCGCGCAGGCAGACAGACAGACGCGCGCAGGCAGACAGACGCGCGCAGGCAGACAGACAGACGCGCGCAGGCAGACAGACAGACGCAGGCAGACAGACAGACAGACGCAGAGACAGGCAGACGCAGAGACAGGCAGACGCACACAGAAAGAGAGAGATGAGAAAGAGATGGGAGAGATGGGAGAGAGAGAGATGGGAGAGAGAGAGATGGGAGAGAGAGAGATGGGAGAGAGAGATGGGAAAGAGAGGGAGAGAGAGATGGGTTAATGAAGAGAGGGAGAGAGAGATGGGTTAATGAAGAGAGGGAGAGAGAGATGGGAGAGAGATGGGAAAGAGAGAGAGGAGGGAGAGAGATGGGAAAGAGAGAGAGGAGGGAGAGAGATGGGAAAGAGAGAGAGGAGGGAGAGATGGGAAAGAGAGAGAGGAGGGAGAGATGGGAAAGAAAGGGAGATGGGAAAGAGAGAGAGATGGGAGAGAGAGGGAGATGGGAAAGAGAGAGAGATGGGAAAGAGAGAGAGAGAGAGAGATGGGAGAGAGAGAGATGGGAAAGAGAGAGAGAGAGAGAGAGATGGGAAAGAGAGAGAGAGAGAGATGGGAAAGAGAGAGAGGAGAGAGAGATGGGAAAGAGAGAGAGGAGGGAGAGATGGGAAAGAAAGGGAGATGGGAAAGAGAGGGAGATGGGAAAGAGAGAGAGATGGGAAAGAGAGAGAGAGAGAGAGATGGGAAAGAGAGAGAGAGAGAGAGATGGGAAAGAGCGAGAGAGAGAGAGAGAGAGATGGGAAAGAGAGAGAGAGATGGGAAAGAGAGAGAGAGAGAGAGAGATGGGAAAGAGAGAGAGAGAGAGATGGGAAAGGGAGATAGATGAGAAAGAAATTGATGAGATGGGAAAGAAATAAAGAGAAAGATAAGAAAGAAAGAAAAAAAAGAGACAAGAAAGAAAAAGAGATAAGAAAGAGAGAGATATAAGAAGGAAAGAGCAGAGCGAGCAAGAGGTGGGATAGAGAGAGATGAGATGGGAAAGTGGAATAGAGGTGAGATTGGAAAGAGAGAGATGGGAAAGAAAAAGAGAGAGTGATAAGAAAGAGAGAGATGAGATGGGAAAGAGAGAGAGCTGGGAAAGAAAAAGAGAGAGAGAGGGATAAGAAAGAGAGATGGGAAAGAGAGAGCTGGGAAAGAAAAAGAGAGAGGGACTGGGGGAGGTAGATGGGGAAGAAAGAGAGGGACTGGGGGAGGTAGATGGGGGAGAGAGGTAGATGAAGAAGAGAGGGACTGGGGGAGGTAGATGGGGAAGAAAGAGAGGGACTGGGGGAGTGAATGGTGAATGGGTGCCAGAGGACTCGATGGTACAAGAGTTTACAAAACCAAAAGTTGGACCAAGTGCTGTCCATAGTACACACACACGACACTGTACTGTAAATCTGTTATGACATTGTTATAACATTGTATAAAACATGAGAACCCGGGGATTATCGTGTGATAACGCATGACTAAGGGCTGTTCTTAGACCCGAGACGAAGCCAAGGGCCGGGAACAGCCCTTAGTCAGGAGTTATCATACGATATTCCCCGGGTTTGAGGGCCTTATTGCTTTTATAAAACGGTTGCCCACATATTTATACAAATATTAATCTAATGTTTTCATTAAAAACAGCGGGCTGGTCGTTAGTTATTTTCTTATGTTTTGACACAGTTGTTAATTCTAATCATTCTATTCTTTGGACATTGCTATGCTAACCAAATCATTGGCATGTAGCTAGCTAGCAGATATTCAGTGATGATGAGAACCTCAATAAATAATGATTTAATGAATATCCAATAGGCCTACATAAGCCGCACTGCGCTGGTTAATAAATGAATGGAATTCTTGAGTGTTCAGTTTCCATGGTGAATTAGTTGGTTTCATTCTTGGGCTACCTAGCCTACTGGCATGGGAGAGAAAGCATTTGTAAAATGATTCATTGTTGCACAGGTTGTAAAGGCAGACAGGTAGGTTTATAAAGCCCATCTGTTGCAAATCAAATAGTAGCATGGAAAAATAGTGTGTAGACGCTTTTTTGCCCAAGGGATATTTTGACAGAATTTCCTGCCTGGACTGCGGGATAGTGGAATTATGAGATTAACACGCCATGGTATTTTGCGTGAGTAAATGTCCCGCATATCATCCAATCAGCATCGAGGATCCAAACAAACCGTTTTATAATAACTTGGAGTAGAAGATACATTAGTGTCCACAATTGATTTATTTGTATTAAGTGTGACATTTCAGAATACTCAATGGCAGTAGATTTATCAGATGGAGAATGCAGAGATGGTGGAAATGTCCCACTTCACACAGAAGAGCTAGATGTCCTTATCTGGATAGATAAATAGACGAGCTCTTTTGTGTATCTGTCTCAATAGTTTCAGTAGTATTCTGTCTCTGTCACTTAGTGAGCTACTTCCACAATTATTCATCTCCCTTTTTACTTCCTATTCTAAGTTAAGGAGGATGGGGGATTGTAGTGTGTGTGTGTGGGTGTGCGCACATCTGAGATGTGTTTGTTTTTGTGGCACCTCAACCTGCACGTTGTCCATGCCTGTGACTGGGAGTAAATCATTTAAACCATGAATTAGAGAGCACGGCGGCGTTCTGCTCCGGAGGGCAGAAATTACAAAGTGTTTGGATGGATATCATTTTGTGGAGCCGAGGCCAAGTCATACCTAATTACTATGATCTGCACCCCACGAAAGAGGCAGAAAGAAAGGTGCAGACAGGGCTTCTCAGTAGGAACTAGAAACACACAGGATCCACAAGTTCACTTTGCCTTAAGCTATAATACTGATGTGATCTAGTTTATAAGACTGGCAGAAACGTATGTCACAGTCGTATGCTTTGCCTGGGTCAGCATAAACCCCTGTTTTCAAATCCAGGGGCAGACCTCCAGGCTCAGATTTCAATACTTTGGGAAAACAGCATTTTTTATTTTTTTTTCGAACCAAGCAAATATTATTTTCATAGATTTCAACAAAGACAGACATTACAGACCAAAGCCTTAGTGTTTTGTTTGTTTTCTCCAACATAATCAGCAGCATCTAGATCCTGTTTGTCAGACATTAGTAAGAGAGAAAGGTATCTGAAACCTGTTTTCCATGCTTAAGATGTTCACAGATTAGTCAAATCAATACCCCTGCAAAGACGAGAGGACACTGTCTGGACCGTGAAAGATGATCCCTCTCTCCTCTCTCTACCTCTACCACTCTACTTCTACCTTTCTCTACCTCCCGCTTCTTCTCAGGCAATGTTCAGAGTGTGACCAGGCCAGTAGCGATGATGCCGACATCGCCATGGAGACGCTGCCCGACGGTACCAAGAGGTCTCGGAGACAGATTAAAGGACCAATCAAATTCATCCCTCAGGAGATGTCCCCGGAGCCCAAGAAACGAGATGTGAGGGGCACGGTGTGTATTAACACACTTTTTATTTATTATGTACAGTGCCTTCAGAAACTTGACTTTTTCCATGTGTTGTTGCGTTACAAAGTGGGATTAAAATTGATTTAATTGTAATTTTCTGTCAACATTATACACAAAAAACTCTGTCAAAGTGAAAGAAAAATTCTACATTTTAAATGTATTATTGGAATATAAAACGCTGATATATTTGGATTAGATATGTATTCAACCCACTGAGTCAATACATGTTAGAATGACATTTGGCAGCGATTACAGCTGTGAGTCGTATAGAGCTTTGCAAACCTGGATTGTACGACATTTGCCCATTTATTCTTTTTAACATTCTTCAAGCTCTGTCAAGTTGGTTGTTGATCGTTGCTAAACATCCATTTTCAAGTCTTGCCGTAGATTTTCAAGCTGATTTAAGTCAAAACTGTAACTAGGCCACTCAGGAACATTCAATGTCTTCTTGGTAAGTAACTTAAGTGTATATTTCGGGCTTGCATTTTATGTTATTGTCCTGCTGTGGATTTGTCTCCCAGTGTCTGTTGGAAAGCAGACTGAACCAGGTTTTCCTCTAGGACTTTGTCTGTGCTTAGCTCGATTCTTTTTCTTTTTATCCTAAAAAACTCCCTATTCCTTGCCGATGACAAGCACACCCAAAACATGGTACTCTGTGATTTGTTGTGTTGGATTTGCCTCAAACATAATGCTTTTTCAGGACAAAAAGTAAATTTCTTTGCCACATTTTTTGCAGTATAACTTTATTACCTTATTGCAAACAGGATATATGTTTTAGAATATTTTTATTCTGTACAGGCTTCCTTCTTTTCACTCTGTGAATTAGGTTAGTATTGTGGAGTAACTACAATGTTGTTGATGCATCCTCAGTTTTCTTCAATCACAGCCATTCAACTCTGTAACTGTTTTAAAGTCACCATTGGCCTCATGGTGAAATTCCTGAGCGGTTTTGTTTCTCTTCGTCAACTGAGTAGGAAGGACGCCTATATCTTTGTAGTGACTGGGTGTATTGATACACCATCCAACGTGTAATTAATAACTTCACCATGCTCAAAGGGATATTCAAACATTTTTTACCCATCTACCAATAGGTGCCATTCTTTGCGAGGCATTGAATCTGTGTTTGAAATTCACTGCTCGACTTATGTATGTGTGAGATACAGAGATGGGGTAGTCGTTCAAAAATGTTAAACACCATTATTCCACACAGTTAGTCCATGCAAATTATCATGTGACTTGTTAAGCACATTTTTACTCCTGAAGGTAATTAGGCTTGACATAACAAAAGGCTTGAATACTTATTGACTCAAGACATTTCAGCTTTTCATTTTTATTAATTTAGAAAAATAAACATTAGCATTGGCACGCGAAACTACCTCTAACTTCCTTCATACTGGATGCAAATATATCTGACTCTGGGGATGTCGATAAAGGGCATCCTTACCAAAATCCAGAAAGTATCCCGTTAGGTGGTCGTCTGTCAAAATGGGTTTTGCCGGCCTCCACTTTGCTAGTTTTGGGGTCAATTGTGTTGATATTTCTGGGGTAGCCTTTTGAATTATCCTGCCATCTACTGTATAATCCAGAATGTATTTCCCGGGTTTGGAGAAACAGACAGTAATCCGTCAACCTATACCGGGGGTTAAAGTACTCCATCATAGGTATGAGTCCAGCCCCAATGACGTCTGTAGTCTAGCCCTTCTTTGTCCCGTCTGACCCGTCACCAGATATACCAGGCCAGACTCACAGGACTAATGGCGGAGCAGTATAAAGAGCAGTATAAAGAGTGTATATGTGACTAACTTGGTTCGACCCCGGGTCGTCTGTGTTCTACAAGACTGTGATTGCCCTCGAAACTAAAAGCTAAAACTGAGCTACATATTCTGTACGTCATATTCTGTCTGTCCCGTAACCAGGAGCTGAGCTCTCTTCTCTTTTTTCCCAGCCCGACAGATATACAAGGCCAGACTAACAGAGCCCGACAGATATACAAGGCCAGACTAACAGAGCCCGACAGATATACAAGGCCAGACTAACAGAGCCCGACAGATATACAAGGCCAGACTAACAGAGCCCAACAGATATACAAGGCCAGACTAACAGAGCCCGACAGATATACCAGGCCGGACTAACAGAGCCCGACAGATATACCAGGCCGGACTAACAGAGCCCGACAGATATACCAGGCCGGACTAACAGAGCCCGACAGATATACCAGGCCGGACTAACAGAGCCCGACAGATATACCAGGCCGGACTAACAGAGCCCGACAGATATACCAGGCCGGACTAACAGAGCCCGACAGATATACCAGGCCGGACTAACAGAGCCCGACAGATATACCAGGCCGGACTAACAGAGCCCGACAGATATACCAGGCCGGACTAACAGAGCCCGACAGATATACCAGGCCGGACTAACAGAGCCCGACAGATATACCAGGCCGGACTAACAGAGCCCGACAGATATACCAGGCCGGACTAACAGAGCCCGACAGATATACCAGGCCGGACTAACAGAGCCCGACAGATATACCAGGCCGGACTAACAGAGCCCGACAGATATACCAGGCCGGACTAACAGAGCCCGACAGATATACCAGGCCGGACTAACAGAGCCCGGCAGATATACCAGGCCATACTAACAGAGCCCGACCGATATAGCATGTATCAGGCCAGACTCACAGGACTAGGTCACACTGCTGTACTAGACAGGATACACTGCTGTACTAAACAGGATACGCTGCTGTACTAAACAGGATTGCTAGTAGACATGCCAGGAAACTAGAGGGGGTGTATCCAAACACATACTTCCTCTGGTGTTCAGTCCCAAACACCCCCCCCCCCCTGGCTAGTTGGTCTGCCTGAACTTCTTCCAATCTACAGAGGATTGGGATGAGTGATTCATGTAAAATGAAGTTTGAATATTAACAAAGGGGGAAATCTAACATCTCCTTGTTGTTTCTTGACGCTAGCAAGCAAGTGACGGAGCCGGGTTGTGTGTGTCTTTAAAAAGGAAGACTACATATTTAAACAGATTGTGAAAACAATTCCATCTGTCGCCTTTGGCTCCTCGTCCACCACTCAGCAGATGGAACACTTATCATTATAAATGCTAGATGGTAGAACCACTGCCAGTTGGCTCCTTCACTTCAGCCCTCCCTACATCCCTCCATTTCTCCCTTCCTCGCTCCCTTCGAAGCCACTTCTCCTGCCTGCGGTGTGCGTGTGGGTGGGGACCAGAGTATGAGTTTGGTTAACTATTTGCTCTCTATACTGGTTGACTCCATTAAGGTAATCTATGAAAGGCCAGGGAAAGATCAACACAAATCCAATGCAGAATTCAGTGCAATGCAGACTAACATAAAACATTATTAAAATAAGATATAAGGTAAAATGTGGACACACACACGTACACACACAGCATACCTAATCAGCATACCTAATCAGGGTCTCTGCTCAGGTGAGGAAATATTAACTGGGGGCAGTTTGTACGACTCTGAGCTAAATCAATCTTTTAATTAAGTACATCATTGCATCTTTAACAGCCATGAATCATTTCACAGCACCATGCAGGATTAGAGAAGTTAACGGAGCGGAGGACCCAGTGGTAACTAGATGTAGTAACTTAATTCTCATCATCATTCTCACTAGACTAATGGCATATGTTCATACAGGATGTTCCTGTGTAATCATGGAGGGGTGTTAGAGCAGGGCCATGCTTCATCACCACCCCATTACACACACTGTCACACAAGATTCTAGAAGAAGAAGCAATGATTACCAAACCTTTTGAAAATGCAGGATGGTTTTGGTCTGGAACGATTCGTTTTGGAGATATAGGCCTGAAAATGTGAGATATTGTCGGTAGATTATATTACAAGAAGCAAAGACCAAGCTTCCTTGAAAATGCGGTATAGTGTGGGCCGGAACTGATGGTTCTGAGATGTAATGATTCAATGAGTGTTGAAAAGAGTATATGGCAAAAAACGAATGGAAAATAAAAGTGTCCATAAAATGTACATAGGTTCAGAACTTTTGTGAAACAGCCCAGTTAAAAATATATGACAAAATAGAAATGGTCTTCAGAGATGATTTTTTTTTAAACTTTGTAAAATACATTGTGTCCATCAAATGTATATATTATGTATCAGCTGGAAGTATAAGCTTGGAAGTTCCTATGCTTCCTGGCTGATGTTTTGGTCACTTTTGAATGCTGGCGGTGCTTTCACTCTAGTGGTAGCATGAGACAGAGTCTACAACCCACACAAGTGGCTCAGGTAGTGCAGCTCATCCAGGATGGCACATCAATGCGAGCTGTGGCAAGAAGGTTTGCTGTGTCTGTTAGCGTAGTGTCCAGAGCATGGAGGCGCTACCAGGAGACAGGCCAGTACATCAGGAGACGTGGAGGAGGCCGTAGGAGGGCAACAACCCAGCAGCAGGACCGCTACCTCCGCCTTTGTGCAAGGAGGAGCACTGCCAGAGCCTTGCAAAATGACCTCCAGCAGGCCACAAATGTGCATGTGTCTGCTCAAACGGTCAGAAACAGACTCCATGAGGGTGGTATGAGGGCCCGACGTCCACAGGTGGGGGTTGTGCTTACAGCCCAACACCGTGCAGGACGTTTGGCATTTGCCAGAGAACACCAAGATTGGCAAATTCGCCACTGGCGCCCTGTGCTCTTCACAGATGAAAGCAGGTTCACACTGAGCACGTGCCAGAGTAAGGAGACGCCGTGGAGAACGTTCTCCTGCCTGCAACATCCTCCAGCATGACCGGTTTGGCGGTGGGTCAGTCATGGTGTGGGGTGGCATTTATTTGGGGGGCCGCACAGCCCTCCATGTGCTCGCCAGAGGTAGCCTGACTGCCATTAGGTACCGAGATGAGATCCTCAGACCCCTTGTGAGACCATATGCTGGTGCGGTTGGCCCTGGGTTCCTCCTAATGCAAGACAATGCTAGACCTCATGTGGCTGGAGTGTGTCAGCAGTTCCTGCAAGAGGAAGGCATTGATGCTATGGACTGGCCCGCCCGTTCCCCAGACCTGAATCCAATTGAGCACATCTGGGACATCATGTCTCGCTCCATCCACCAACGCCACGTTGCACCACAGACTGTCCAGGAGTTGGCGGATGCTTTAGTCCAGGTCTGGGAGGAGATCCCTCAGGAGACCATCCGCCACCTCATCAGGAGCATGCCCAGGCGTTGTAGGGAGGTCATACAGGCACGTGGAGGCCACACACACTACTGAGCCTCGTTTTGACTTGTTTTAAGGACATTACATCAAAGTTGGATCAGCCTGTAGTGTGGTTTTCCACTTTAATTTTGAGTGTGACTCCAAATCCAGACCTCCATGGGTTGATAAATTTGATTTCCATTGATAATTTTTGTGTGATTTTGTTGTCAGCACATTCAACTATGTAAAGAAAAAAGTATTTAATAAGAATATTTCATTCATTCAGATCTAGGATGTGTTATTTTAGTGTTCCCTTTATTTTTTTGAGCAGTGTATATACACACACTGGTCAAAGGTTTGGACACACCTACTCATTCAAGGGTTTTTCTTTGTGTTTAATATTTTCTACATTGTCGAATAATAGTGAAGACATCAACACTATGAAATAACACATATGGAATCATGTAGTAACCAAAAAAGTGTTAAACAAATCTAAATATATTTTATATTTGACATTCTTCAAAGTAGCCACCCTTTGCATTGATGATTGCTTTGCACACTCTTGGCATTCTCTCAACCAGATTCATGAGGTAGTCACCTGGAATGCATTTCAATTAACAGGTGTGCCTTGTTAAAAGTTAATTTGTCGAATTTCTTTGCTCCTTAATGCGTTTGAGCCAATCAGTTGTGTTGTGACAAGTTAGGGGTGGTATACAGAAGATATCCCTATTTGGTAAAAGACCCGGTCCATATTATGGCAAGAACAGCTCAAATAAGACAAAGGTCAGTCAGTCTGGAAAATTTGAGGAACTTTGAATGTTTCTTCAAGTGCAATCGCAATGACCATCAAGCACTATGATGAAACTGGCTCTCGTGAGGACCGCCACAGGAAAGGAAGACCCAGAGTTACCTCCGCTGCAGAGGATAAGTTCAATAGAGTTAACTGCACCTCAGATTGCAGCCCAAATAAATGCTTCACAGAGTTCAAGTAACAGACACATCTCAACATCAACTGATCAGAGGAGACTGTGTGAATCAGGCCATCATTGTCGAATTGCTGCAAAGAAACCACTACTAAAGGACACCAATAAGACGAAGAGACTTGCTTTTTATTTTTTATTTAACCTGTATTTAACTAGGAAAGTCAAGTTCTTGGGCCAAGAAACACAAGCAATGGACATTAGACCGGTGGAAATCTGTCCTTTGGTCTGATAAGTCCAAATTTGAGATTTTTGGTTCCAACCGCCGTGTCTTTGTGAGACGTAGAGTAGGTGAACAGATGATCTCCGCATGTGTGGTTCCCACTGTGAAGCATGGAGGAGGAGGTGTGATGATGTGGGGGTGCTTTGCTGGTGATACTGTCTGTGATTTATTTAGAATTCAAGGCACACTTAACCAGCATGGCTACCACAGCATTCTGCAGCGATACGCCATCCCATCTGGTTTGCACTTAGTTGGACTATAATTTGTTTTTCAACAGGACAATGACCCAACACACCTCCAGGCTGTGTAAGGGCTATTTGACCAAGAGAGTGATGGAGTGCTGCATCAGATGACCTGGACTCCACAATCCCCCGACCTCAACCCAACTGACATGGTTTGGGATGAGTTAGACCGCAGAGTGAAGGAAAAGTAGCCAACATGTGCTCAGCATATGTGGGAACTCCTTCAAGAATGTTGGAAAAGCATTCCAGGTGAAGCTGGTTGAGAGAATGCCAAGAGTGTGCAAAGCTGTCATCAAGGCAAAGGGTGGTTGCTTTGAAGAATCTAAATACTTTTTTGGTTACTACATGATTCTATATTTGTTATTTCATAGTGTTGATGTCTTCACTATTATTATGAAAGAGTAAAATTAAAGAAAAACCCTTGAATGATTTGGTGTGTCCAAACTTTTGACTGGTACTGTGTTTGTGTGTGTATGTATGTATGTACAGTCGTGGCCAAAGGTTTTGAGAATGACACAAATATTAATTTTCACAAAGTCTGCTGCCTCAGTTTGTATGATGGCAATTTGCATGTACTCCAGAAGGTTATAAAGAGTGATCAGATGAATTGCAAAGTCCCTCTTTGCCATGCAAATGAAATGAATCCCAAAAAAAGCATTTCCACTGCATTTCAGCCCTGCCACAAAAGGACCAGCTGTCACGTTCGTCATAAGGAGTAGACCAAGATGCAGCGTGGTATGTTTCCATCCTTTATTATAGAGTAGAAAACTTCAAAGAACAAAACAACAAAATGAACAAACGAAACGTGAAGCTATAATAATGCTCACAGGCAACTAAACAGAGACAAGATCCCACAAAGCACAATGGGAAAATGGCTACCTAAATATGATCCCCAATCAGAGACAACGATAAACAACTGCCTCTGATTGGGAACCATACTAGGCCAACATAGAAATATAATTCACCTAGATAACCCACCCTTAAATCACACCCCGACCTAACCAACATAGAGATTAAAAGCTCTCTATGGGCAGGGCGTGACAGTACCCCCCCCCCCCCCCCCCCCCCCAAAGGTGCGGACTCCGGCCGCAAAACCTGACTCAATAGGGGAGGGTCCGGGTGGGAATCTACCGTCGGGGGCGGCTCCGGTGCGGGGCGAAGTACCCACTCCGCTCGTGGACACGTCATCGGAGGAACCGGACCGTGGCTCGTTGCCGGAAGAACCGGACCGTGGCTCGTCGCCGGAAGAACCGTACCGTGATTCATCGCCTGATGCTCCGTTCCGTGGATCGTCGCCGGGGGCTCCGGGCCGTGGATCGTCGCTGGAGGCTCCGGACCGGGAACCCTCGCAAGAGGCTCCGGACCGGGAACCCTCGCAAGAGGCTCCGGACCGGGAACCCCCGCTGGAGGCTCCGGACCGGGAACCCCCGCTGGAGGCTCCGGACCGGGAACCCCCGCTGGAGGCCTCAGTCTCAGGAGGCACGTCTCAGGAGGCTCCGGATCGTGGATCGTCGCCGGGGGCTCCGGACCGGGAACCGTCGCCGGGGGCTCCGGACCGGGAACCCTCGCAGGGGGCTCCGGACCGGGAACCCTCGCAGGGGGCTCTGGACTGTGGAGGTGCACTGGAGGCCTGATGCGTGGGACCGGTACAGGTGGCACCGGGCTGATGACACGCACCTCAGGACGAGTGCGGGGAGGAGGTACAGGACGTACTGGGCTGTGAAGGCGCACTGAAGACACAGTACGTATGGCCGGCGCAGGATATACTGGGCCGTGGAGTCGCACTGGAGGTCTGGAGCGTAGAGCTGGCACAATGCGTCCTGGCTGGATGCTCACTTTAGCACGGCAAGTGCGGGGCGCTGGCACAGGACGTAGGGGGCTGTGAAGGCACACTGGCGACACAGTGCGTAGAGCCGGCGCAGGATATCCTGGACCGAGGCGTACTGGAGACCAGGTGCGCTGAGCAGGCACAACCCGTCCTGGCTGGATGCTCACTTTCGCACGGCAAGTGCGAGGAGCTGGCACAGAACGCACCGGGCTGTGGATGCGCACTGGAGACACATTGCGTATCTCCGCAAAACACGGTGCCTGACTGGTCCCACGCTCCTCACGGCGACTGTCTTGCTCCAGACACCAAAACATTCACTCTACCTCATCACTCCCCTCAACTATCTCACAATACTCCTCGCTCAGTCTATCCCAATATTCCTCTAAGCTCTCAGACTCGCCCCTCGGCTTCGCCGACCAACCCGTGTGCCCCCACCCCCCAAAGAAATTGGGGGGGCTGCCTCTCGGGCTTCCGTCGTGGTCGTGAACTTCGGAGTCGCCGTTGATCCTCCTGCGTCTGCTTCCATGGAAGGCTTTCGTCTCCTGCCATTATCTCCTCCCAAGTCCAGGATGTCTTCTCCTCCTGGCCACGCTGCTTGGTCCGTTTGTGGTGGGATCTTCTGTCACGTTTGTCATAAGGAGTAGACCAAGATGCAGCGTGGTATGTTTCCATCCTGTATTATGGAATAGAAAACTTCAAAGAACAAAACAAACAAATGAAACGTGACGCTATAATAATGCTCACAGGCAACTAAACATAGACAAGATCCCACAAAGCACAATGGGAAAATGGCTACCTAAATATGATCCCCAATCAGAGAGAACGATAAACAACTGCCTCTGATTGGGAACCATACTAGGCCAACATAGAAATATAATTCACCTAGATAACCCACCCTTAAATCACACCCCGACCTAACCAACATAGAGAATAAGGCGTGACACCAGCTGACATCATGTCAGTGATTCTCTCGTTAGCACAGGTATGAGTGTTGATGAGGACAAGGCTGGAGATCACTCTGTCATGCTGATTGAGTTCGAATAACAGGCTAGAAGCTTCAAAAGGAGGGTGGTGCTTGGAATCATTGTTCTTCCTCTGTCAAACATGGTTACCTGCAAGGAAACACGTGCCGTCATCATTGCTTTGAACAAAAAGGGCTTCACAGGCAAGGATATTGCTGCCAGTAAGATTGCACCTAAATCAACCATTTATCGAATCATCAAGAACTTCAAGGAGAGTGGTTCAATTGTTGTGAAGAAGGCTTCAGGGCGCCCAAGAAAGTCCAGCAAGCTCCAGGACCGTCTCCTAAAATTGATTCAGCTGCGGGATCGGGCACCACCAGTACAGAGCTTGCTCAGGAATGGCAGCAGGCAGGTGTGAGTGCATCTGCACGCACAGTGAGGCGAAGACTTTTGGAGGATGGCCTGGTGTCAAAAATGGCAGCAAAGAAGCCACTTCTCTCCAGGAAAAACATCAGGGACAGACTGATATTCTGCAAAAGGTACAGGGATTGGACTGCTGAGGACTGGGGTAAAGTCATTTTCTCTGATGAATCCCCTTTCCGATTGTTTGGGGCATCTGGAAAAAAGCTTGTACGGAGAAGACAAGGTGAGCGCTACCATCAGTCCTGTGTCATGCCAACAGTAAAGCATCCTGAGACCAGTCATGTGTGAGGTTGCTTCTCAGCCAAGGGAATGGGCTCACTCACATTTTTGCGTAAGAACACAGCCATGAATAAAGAATGGTACCAACACATCCTCCGAGAGCAACTTCTCTCAACCACCCAGGAACAGTTTGGTGACGAACAATGCCTTTTCCAGCATGATGGAGCACCTTGCCATAAGGCAAAAGTGATAACTAAGTGGCTCGGGGAACAAAACAACGATATTTTGGGTCCATGGCCAGGAAACTCCCCAGACCTTAATCCCATTGAGAACTTGTGGTCAATCCTCAAGAGACGGGTGGACAAACAAAAACCCACAAAATCTGACAAAAACCAAGCATTGGTTATGCAAGAATGGGCTGCCATCAGTCAGGATGTGGCCCAGAAGTTAATTGACAGCATGCCAGGGCAGATTGCAGAGGTCTTGAAAAAGAAGGGTCAACACTGCAAATATTGACTCTTTGCATCAACTTCATGTAATTGTCAATAAAAGCCTTTGACACTTATGAAATGCTTGTAATTATACTTCAGTATTCCATAGTAACATCTGACAAAAATATCTAAAGACACTGAAGCAGCAAACTTTGTGGAAATTAATATTTGTGTCATTCTCAAAACTTTTGGCCGTGTGTGTGTGTGTGTGTGTGTGTGTGTGTGTGTGTGTGTGTGTGTGTGTGTGTGTGTGTGTGTGTGTGTGTGTGTGTGTGTGTGTGTGTGTGTGTGTGTGTGTGTATTCCCCCAAATAAATATATGGGGGGATTGGAAATTATACAGACAAATGCATTGATGGAAGTTACAATCTATCTGTAGTATTAAAGCTGAACCCCCTCCCATGGGTATATAAGTGGAATATAACTGTCAGGCTCTGTGTAGAATGTCCTTCACATCTCCTCCATACTCTGTGACATTGAGGGCACATGTTGAGTTAGAAGGGCACTACCCTCCAGTAGGCAGTGTACTCAGTCAGCAGGCCCTGAACATGGGCCAGAAGAGGCTGAGCTGCACCACAGAGTGGCAATGGGCCATCTTACCTCTGTGGCCCTGCACACACTCACACACTCACACAGACATGCACGCAGTACACACACACACACTCCAACACTCATCCTCATGCAGGGGCCAGCGGGAGGTCGATTAGCCAGCCCTGATTAATTGAAACAGGGCTTTAACGCTGTGCCAGCACCGGGGTGCCCTGGTAAAAGCATAGAAAATGCAAAGCAGGGCCCTTTCAGCGGCTGCCATCGCACGCCTTGCATTTGAAGATAAATGCAGCATTGAAGCTCCTCGACTGGAGCGGACGCGGCGAGAGGAAATCAGAAAATGCCAGCTTAATCCCAGAGTACTTCCAGCAGCAGGGTCCTCAGCCAAGCGTACTTCTGGGCACGCCGCTTTATGCGAGCTAACAGAAAAACACATTAACCCAGACCTCAACACAGCACAGCCGTTGATACTGCTGCTGCTCCACTCTACACCACCTTCTCCCCTCTCCCTTTCCTCCCCCTTTCTCTCCCTTCCCTCCATCTCTCTGACATAACAGATACACGTCCAGAAGGAGAAGACATTTATGGTTGTTTTTTGTATTCATTTTTGTAAATTTGAAAAGGAAGAACAGATTGTTTTTGTTGTCTGAGAGGGAGACAGACAGACAGACACTAGGGTGTTCTCTGACTCTTGCTAGGCAGCCAAGCAGTGAGTGGCCACAGAGGAGGAGTGTTCCTCAGGCTCTCTCCTTCCAGGTGTGGAGGGGGTTGGTTATTGACAGTCTAAAAACAAAAGACTGGGGAAAATAAAAAATGGAAGAGGACTGGAGAGTGTTTTTCTCCCCTCCTCTATCTGATGACTATCTGTTATGTTCCTTCAGGGAGCTGAGACTGGGAGGGAGGATGGGGAGGAGGGAGGGGAGGCAGGGCTGGGGCAGTATATCGGAAGAGGATCAGGGTATGGTGGCTGTAGATAAGTGGGATCCATGAAGAGGTGGAGGGAGGGAGCAGCCATATCCCGACAGCTTTCTCTCGCTCTCTCTCTCTCTCTCTGCCTCTCCCGCTCCTCTCTCTCTCTCTCTCTATCCTGCCCCTTTCTCACTCTCTCGTGCAACTGACAGGCAGTGTTACTCTAGCTATGAATAGAACCTAGTCCACAGACAGCACTGTGTGGCTCTCTTGTCTTGTATGGCCAGAGGTAAAACAAAACACCAGCCTCACTGGGCATTAGAGGATTAAATACGTGACAAACAAACAAAAAATGTCTTTGGAAAAGCAGTTTATGCTTTCTGTGGTATTGTTGCAAAAGGCAGAGACCACAGTGGATTTTCTTTCTTTGACAAACAGCTGAGGGAGCAGACGACGTCATAAACAAACTTCCACTCGCTCCTGAATCTTTTGGATAACAAGCAAGCAATAAATAAAGTTAGATTTGTCTGATACTGCCAATACTTTGTGGAGCATATCTAATTTAGTCAAATTATTATTTTGACAGATTGTCAGACAAAATACCAATAACTAATGATTTGCCTCAACAACTCAAAGTAGAGAAACATTGACATTTTCCCCAAGTGACCATGCTGTGACCTTGTGCCCTTGCATGGCTAGCTGATAAGCTTTCAAGGCTCATGAGACTGACCAGAGCTCGGGTCAATTATCTCTCATCAATTCACACAGATCATTCAATTAGCAAATAAATTACCACAAAATTATAGCTTAGTTAAGACTGACTGCAATGAAACACATTATGTATTCCACAGAGAACCAGAGGGCAGAAGAGGAAGAGGGTGTCCATCTGTGAAGAAGAGCGGTTTGAAGTGCAGGTATGTCACTGTACTACCTTGTTACTAAACATTCCTACATCTCCTAACCTCCCTGACACACTCACAACTAGTACATACACATCCCCTGTGTTACATACAGTACTACTCTATTCACCTGGATATTTCTATATTCCTTAACACCTCTTCTACACCATTAACACACACACACACAGCATTGTCTGCTCTAATCAGCCTGTGTGTTTCCATAGGAACCTGCTCTACGTGAACGGCGTCAGCGTCAGTCTGTAATGCAGAAGAAGACCCCTAAAGCCGACGACACCAGGACTGACTGTACCTCCTGCAAAGGACCCGGGGACAACGAGAACCTCGTCAGGTGGGTCACAGTGTGTGTGTGAAGGGAGGGGAGGGGAAGTGTGTGGAGATTAGGAGAGAAGGCGGAAGGAGGTCTGTGTGCATGCGTGTGTGTGAACACCCATGCTTGTGTGTGTATTCGCACCTGTGTGTGTGTGTGTGAGGAGCTGTATCCTCCTGAAGATTAAAGTTCAGTCTTCATTAGGCCTTGGCTGCCTTGCGTAGGCTGAGCGAGGGGGGGCTGGTGAGCGGGGCTGAGGCCAGCAGCTCTATAGAACACCTCTTTTGAACTGCCAACTGCATTTACACACATCATCAAGATGTAATGAACAGCCTGATCTGCCCTTGTCTCCCATCAGAGGTTCAGCTGTCTCACGCTGCTTAAACAGGGCCGGAACTTTACTACATCCCTCAGTAGTGTGTGAATTAAAACAGTCCGCATTAACACACTGTAGACTGACTGATTTATCAGAGTATTTATTTATGAGTGTATAGACCACTGTAGTTTCCTTCCATATGACCTACAAACTGTGACTGTCATTAGCTAAGTTTGCAACAGATTTTCATGCAAATATTCAAAATTGTGCATTTTCCCACCAGAGATGTTTCCATCAGACTGTTTGTGGATAAATGGCTGTGCGTGATGATGTAGTGCACATAAAAATAGCTTTTACCGTTAAATTCCCATGTAGCAAATGAAAAATGCAAGTTAAATGGGTTTCCATTGCATTTACTGATGGTTTTGCAAGAAAAACTGTTGCATTATATAACAAATGTGCCCACTCTGGTCTTGTCACGTGTGCTCTAGCCAACAGCTCACAGATACAGTGCGGGTAGGCTACCTACATGATGAGATTATTATGGATAAGAGCGATATTATTTGTATTAGTCAAACGGCAGCCAAGCATCCATCATGTCACCAGAATAAGACCCTCAGTATTTATTGGAAAGGAGCATGAAGTTCATCATAACTTATTTCATCTGTAGCCTAATAACCTGCATGCTTTCCGAGTCGTAGTGGGAGGACCACACAACATATCATCGCGTGACTCCAAGTTTACTTATTATATCAATATTTGCACATCAAGGCGTTCCCGCCGCCCTTTCTCGCATAATACATTTTGACACAATAAGATTCCACCATGTCGAAGAAACAAATCTAAACGTCTGTCTCCATTTCTAAAGTTGTACCAGCATTTAATGTTTCCATCAGCCCGGTCGGGACTTTTTTCATGCGTCAGGTAATTCATCCGCATGATATGGTTGGATGGAAACGTGGTCATAGGCTAATTGTAACTGAAAGCGTATGATACATTCACTTTATTACTCCATAGGGTTCTTTCTGTGAGCTGTATTAGTTATCAGTGTTTGTAAGGTTAAGCTAATAATGTGTGGTTCTGTCAGTGTTTTATAGGTTAAGGAGGTCGGGGGCTGTGAGGTGTGCTGCCTGCCCTGACTCTTTCTATCTTTGCATTGCACAGGTTGTGAGAGCCGGGGCAGACCTCTCCTCACCTCCCCACACCTAGACACTGCTGGACAGATGAGAGAGAGAAGCAGACCTTTGGCTTAGAGACAGAGAGGGACTTAATTACGTGGAAGAATGACGGCGGCGGGTGTGGGATCAGATGGCCATCTTTGACGTTCACAACCATGGTCTTCTTCATGATCCAAATTGGACCACCTACTGGCCGTCCAATTAAAATTGAGGGAGAGAGGCAGAAATTGAAATTAACTTTGAGGAATTCTAAAATACTTGAGCAAATAAAATGTTGGGAGGTTCAGTATTACTGAACTGGTCATTCTTGTAAGAAAGGACATGTTGGTATTACTGGACAGGCCCTTTGTGATCGTCATTGTCAACTCTAAGGGCCCTTCTATGGCCTAACTGGACTAAGGAGTGATTCCCCCCTCTCTCTCTCTCGCTCTCTCATCCATTCTATGATGGCACTTCACTCGTTTGACCTCCCTGAGCATCTTATCACCACAACCAATCAGTTGTATTGACTCCAGTCATTTGTGGTCCAATCACATGGTGTTTTCCTCAGTAAAGGCCTTTAATTGGAGATGCACTTGAACTTAGGCTTTCATAATCTTCTTCTAGTGTTGTCGTCGGGTAGAACTTTCTAGAGTAGAGGACTAGTAGACCTTGAAAAAGTAGTGGTTTTTAGTAGAATGATTGCCCTTTCTGGCTTTTGAGAAGTAAGTTGCCGCTTAGGCCCAACAGCAGCCTAAGGTTTAACATAAAAATTATAGCAACATTTGTATGAATGGTTATTGTAACTTCTAATGTCAGTGTGTGAGTGTACAGTAGATGTCTAGGCATCTTAGTCTCCCTTCCTTCCTCTCATTAGTATTTTAAAGTGACAGTTTAACTGACACTTCTTTAAAAGCAGCCCAGCTCTGTGTATGTGTGTGCGCATCTCCCCAGTGCCCCATAGTGAGTGCTGACAACTGAGTAGCTGCCATGTGGTCCGTCTGTCTGTCAGGGTCCTTGACAGAAGTGTCACAGTTTGCCCTCACATGTCACTCCTCCGCTCACCCCCATCCCAGGACCCTCTATGTCACCCCTTTTCTCTTCCCCTCATCTGTCTGGGGACCCTATATGCATGCCACTGGGAGCTGCCAAACCTCACAATGCTTAGGTCCACTGGAAAATCTGCTGAGCAAATACATTTGATGGTTTTCCTATGGAGATTAGAGATCCCTGTACAGGATGACCTGGTGACTCCCCACGTCATGTCACTCCAATGAGCCCTCCTCATCTTCGTTCTCCCTCTTCCTCCTCATCCTCTTCTGCCTCCTCCACAACAAATTTAGAAGACTGTCCATGAGATCCAGCTAACCTTACTCAAGCTAACCTTACTACAGCTAACCAGCTAACCTTACTCAAGCTAACCCTACTCCAGCTAACCTTACTACAGCTAACCAGCTAACCTTACTACAGCTAACCAGCTAACCTTACTACAGCTAACCAGCTAACCCTACCACAGCTAACCAGCAAAACGTACTACATCTAACCCTACTCCAGCTAAACAGCTAACCCTACTCCAGCTAACCCTACTCCAGCTAACCCTGCTACAGCTAACCCTGCTACAGCTAACCATGCTACAGCTAACCCTGCTACAGCTAACCCTGCTACAACTAAGCAGCCAACCTTACTACAGCTAACCCTACTACAGCTAACCAGCTAACCCTATTACAGCTAACCATGCTACAGCTAACCCACTACAGCTAGCCAGTTAACCCTACTACAGCTAAACATACAACAGCTAATCAGCTAACCCTACTACCACTAACCCTACTCCAGCTAGTACTACTACAGCTAACCCTACTCCAACTAATCAGCTATCCAGCTAACCCTGCTACAGCTAACCCTGCTACAGCTAACCATGCTACAGCTAACCTTGCTACAGCTAACCCTGCTACAACTAAGCAGCCAACCTTACTACAGCTAACCCTACTACAGCTAACCAGCTAACCCTACTACAGCTAACCATGCTACAGCTAACCCACTACAGCTAGCCAGTTAACCCTACTACAGCTAAACATACAACAGCTAATCAGCTAACCCTACTACCACTAACCCTACTCCAGCTAGTACTACTACAGCTAACCCTACTCCAACTAATCAGCTATCCAGCTAACCCTACTCCAACTAATCAGCTAGCCAGTTAACCCTACTACAGCTAACCCTACTCCAGCTAACCAGTTAACCCTACTACAGCTAACCCTACTCCATTTAACCAGTTAACCCTACTACAGCTAACCCTACTAATCAGCTAACCCTACTACAGCTAACCCTACTCCAGCTAACCAGTTAACCCTACTATAGCTAACCCAACTAATCAGCTAACCCTACTACAGCTAACCCTACTCCAGCTAACCAGTTAACCCTACTACAGCTAACCCTACTGCAGCTAAACTTACTACAGCTAACCAGCTAACCCTACTACAGCTAACCCTATTACTAATCCTACTCCAGCCCTACCATGCATGGCTCTGTATCTAACCGTTAGGCCTAGGGCTAGGCTATGGCCAACTCTGTATCTAAGCCATTAGGGCTATAGTAGCCTACAGTAAATGTACTTTTAACCTGAGAATATGTCATGTGTTCCAACAGTTTAGAATGTGTGAACAAACACCTTTTTAGCTGTGTTGTGTGATCGGTGTGTACAGTATTTATTGACAAGGCCAAGCTTTTTTGTGTATTTTATTTGTGCCTTCACACTTGATTTTATATCATAATATGCCTTTTGTTATTACTGTGTTATGAAGAAAATGAGTTAAGCTCACTATTGAGTAGGAACCTTAAGGACTCCTTGCTAAACATATTCATTGTTAATATATTTGTTTACACACATGCCTATATGTGATTAGTATTAGTTTACATACATTTCTATATGTGATTATTTATAATATGTTGTGGTATTACCACATTGGGGAAAAGTAACTGTGATATATAGAGAATATTGCTACTCTCATATGTGTGTATGTGAAGTATCCTGGCCTCCCGGCCCCTATAGCTCTCAGCATTAAAGCTTGAATAAACTCTTGACTTTTTCACCTTATCACCATAGTGATAAATGAGAGTTACACAGCTAATTACACTGAACCAAAATATTAACGCAATATGTAAAGTAATTGGTCCCATGTTTCCATGCGCACAAAAAGGTTATTTCTCTCCGATTTTTTTGTTTACATCCCTGTTAGTGAGCATTTCTCCTTTGCCAAGATAATCCATCCACCTGACAGCTGTGGTATGTCAATAAACTGATTAAACAGCATGATCATTACACAGGTGCAGCTTATGCTGAGGACAATAAAAGGCCACTCTAAAATGTGCAGTTTGTCACACAACAGAATGCCACAGATGTCTCAAGTTTTGAGGGAGTTTGCAATTGGCATGCTGACTGCAGGAATGTCCACCAGAGCAGTTGCCAGAGAGTTGAATGTTAATTTCTCTACCAAAAGCTGCCTCCAAGGTCGTTTTAGAGAATTTGACAGAACGTCCAACCAGTCTCACAACCGGAGACCACGTGTAACCACGCCAGCCCAGGACCTCCTCTTCCGGCTTCTTCACCTATGGGATTGTCTGAGAACAGCCACCCGGACAGCTGATGAAACTGTGGGTTTGCACAACCAAATCATTTCAGCATAAACTGTCAGAAACCACCTCAAGGAAGCTCATCTGAGTGCTCGTTGTCCTCACCAGGATCTTGACCTGACTGCAGTTAGGCATCGTAACCAAGTTCAATGGGCAAATGCTCACCTTTGATGGCCACTGGCACGCTGGAGAAGTGTGATCTTCACGGATGAATCCCGGTTTCAACTGTACCGGGCAGATGGCAGACAACGTGTGTATGGCATTGTGTGGACGAGCAGTTTGCTGATATTAACATTGTGAATAAGGGTGTCCGATGGTGGTAGTGAGGTTATGATATGGGCAGGCATAAGCTACAGACAACGAACACAATTGCATTTTATCGATGGCAATTTGAATGCACAGAAATACCGTGATGAGATCCTGAGGCCCATTGTCGTGCCATTTATCCATCGCCATCACCTCATGTTTCAGCATGATTATTCACGGCCCCATGTCGCAAGGATCTGTACACAATTCATGGAAGCTGAAAATGTCCCAGTTGGCCTGCATACCCACCAGACCCGGTAACCCATTGAGCATATTTGGGATGCTCTAGATCAGTGGTTCCCAAACTTTTTATAGTTCCGTGCCCCTTCAAACAATCAACCTCCAGCTGCGTACCCCCTCTAGCACCAGGGTCAGCGCACTCTCAAATGTTGTTTTTTGCCACCATTGTAAGCCTGCCACACATACACTATACGATACATTTGTTAAACATAAGAATGAGTGTGAGTTTTTGTCACAACCCGGTTCGTGGGAAGTGACAAAGAGCTCTTATAGGACCAGAGCACAAATAATATAATACATCATTTTGCTCTTTATTTAACCATCTTAAATATAAAACCGTATTTGTTAATCGAAAAATATGAATAACTCACCACAGGTTAATGAGAAGGGTGTGCTTCAAAGGAAGCACATAACTCTGCAATGTTGGGTTGTATTGGAGAGAGTCTCACATAGGTATGTGGTGGCCTAGAAGGCCAACATCCCAGGGTCGCCTCTTGACTGTTGACGTTGAGACTGGTGTTTTGCGGGTACTATTTAATGAATCTGCCAGTTGAGGACTTGTGAGGCGTCTGTTTCTCAAACTAGACACTCTAATGTACTTGTCCTCTTGCTCAGCTGTGCACCGGGGCCTCCCACTCCTCTTTCTATTCTGGTTAGAGCCAGTTTGTGAAGGGAGTTGCACCACGTTGTACGAGATCTTCAGTTTCTTGGCAATTTCTCGCATGGAATAGCCTTCATTTCTCAGAACAAGAATAGATATTCCATTAAAAAATCTGCCGTTTCCAGCTACAATGGTCATTTACAACATTAACAATGTCTGAAATACACTGTATTTCTGATCAATTTGCTGTTATTTTAATGGACAAAAAAGTGATTTTCTTTCAAAACAAGGACACTTCTAAGTGACCCCAAACTTTTGAACAGTAGTGTGTGTGTGTATATATATATATATATATATATATATATATTTTTTTTTAATGTGAATCACATTTTTATTTTGCGTACCCCCGATGGCATTGCGCTTGGGAGTACCTGCTCTAGATCGATGTGTACGACAGCATGTTGCAGTTTCCGCCAATATCCAGCATCTTCACACAGCCATTGAAGAGGAGTGGGACAACGTTCCACAGGCCACAATCAACAACCTGATCAACTCTATGTGAAGGAGATGTGTCGCGCTGCATGAGACAAATGGTGGTCACACCAGATACTAACTGGTTTTCTGATCCACGCCCCCTTTTTTTAAGGTATCTGTGATCAACATGCCCAGTCATGTGAAATCCATAGATTAGGGCCTAATGAATTTATTTCAATTGACTGATTTCCTTATATGAACTCTAACTCAGTAAAATCTTTGAAATTGTTGCGTTTATATTTTTGTTCAGTGTAATTGTTGTAAAGGTGTGTCGACGGTGGACAGCGTTCCGTTTGTGCGTCTAACGCCCTCTGTCATCTCTGATTTATTACGGGGGAAGTGCCTCCTCGTCTGCCACCGTCAGCTGACCCTTAACAGGCCAGTAGAGCTGATGAGGAGGAGTGGTCTGCCTCTCTTTCTCTTTCTTTCTCTCCCTCTCTTTCTCTCTCTTTGTCACAAAGTTGATCTGTTTATTTCAGCTAAACCCGGATTCTGTGGTCTCTCCTGCTGCTGCACCGATTCACCCCTCTCTCTTTCTCCCTCTCACACAGTGCCAGATACCGATAGAGAGGGAAAGAGCGAGAGAGAGGCAGACATAGAATAGAGAGGCTTTTGTCGACAATCTGGTTAACAGCATAACAAAAGCCTCCAATGTGTCTGGCACCAGATGGATAGGCAGCAACTAAAATACAGGCAGAGAGACACTCTCCATGTTGGGCCCAGACCTGGATTCAAACACTATTTGAAATTATTTCTTTTAGCTGGGCTTGATTAAGCTTGCCTGGCTTAATGGACCATCTTGCAGTCTAGGGGGTTAAGAGCAAACGCTGAAAGTATTTGAAAGATTTCAAATGGATGTTGAATCCAGGACTGGAAGAGAAGAACTGCGTGTTGGGCCCAGTAGAAAGGCAGACAGACAGACAGGCAGCAGTGTCACGTTGAGGTTGAGACTCATAGAGATGGAATCAGCACAGCGTAGAGAACTGTAACTGCCCCAATCCCTCATTCTCCCTGCTTTCCTCTCAGCCCCTCTTAGCCCAGGGTCCACAGAGACACGGGGAGCAGGTCTAGGCGTAGGGAAGCTACAGCTGTGTTCTGACCATGGGGATGAGTAAGTCTGAGACAAGGACTGGGTGAGGGAGGGAGGGAGAGAGGGGAAGGATGGAGAGAAAGAAGGAGGGAGTTTCTGGAAGAGCAGTAACCTTTGGGATGATGAGTGCGTTTCCCATTACCGTCCTGACACAGGATCCGCCGAGATGATTTAATGGCGGCATTTTGTTTTTGCTGACTTCATTCCTTTTTTTCCTCTCCTCCACCATTAAAAGAGAAGACAAAAGGCATACCAGGCTAGGGCTGTGCTGCTGTGTGGGTAGAGTAGCCAAGCAGCTCAAGTCTATTATTCCCCAGCCAGCTTCTTCCTTCCCCTCTCTTATCCCACGGATTCCACCGTCGCAGTGTGTGTGTCCGCTCACTTCCTGGTTGCACCTCCTTCCTCCTCTTATCCTTCTCTCCTTTTTTTATTCCCTTTTTCCTCCCCTCCTATGTCTCAGTGACTACACACTAGGATGAATCACCCAACCCCCAGAGGTGCCTTATATCCTAATAGTGTGGGGTTTGCCCCAGCGCGCAGACAGATGTACACTGTTAAGGAGTGTGCGCCTGTGTGTCAGACTGTGTCTTCCCTTCCTGTAACAGAACATAAGGCCAGGGGGTGACAGCACAGAGAGGCCCCCAGTGAGCAGGCTCAGGCACTAGTTAGGTCAGTCAGAGGCTAGAGGGGTGAGGCTCTACCTGCAAAGCAGAGGCCACAGAACTGCTGGTGCTACTGCTCCAATCCACACACGCACATAAACTCTGAGCTCGGCCACTGAGGCCCCCTGCTGGTGGACTAGGGGAATAGCAGCCTCATGGCCACCTAGGTGAATTATCAGTCCCTGGCAGGTCCAGACCTGGGTTCAAATCTATTTGAAGTCTTCCATTTTCTTTCAGCATTTGCTTTAGTCTGCCTCGAGTGCCAGTTGGGTAGGGTTTGCACTTTTTGACTGTTCTATTGGTTCCATTGCTCTAGGCAAGGTATTTGAACCCAGGTGAAGGCAGCTTGTGGCTACCCCACTATAGTATCCTGTCTCCTTGTAGTGAGTGAGTTGTCCTAACGAGCTTGTAAATTCCTTGCAATGGTGTCTCTGTCTCACCACATTCATTACCTCCTCCTGACCACCTTGTAAAACAATGTCTCTTTAATAATGTCTCAGCACCGTCCCACCGCCCCGACACTAAATCAAAAAGTGAGAGGCTATAGGAGAAGACCAATAATCCACTCCCTCCGTTTCTATGAAGATAATTCACAGAACTACTTTGTCACGGGGTGGGACGTGGGAGTCGATGGCTGAGCGCTTTGTGGCGCATTGATCTTCCGTCACGTGAACACCCTCCAGGTAATTGCACTGCCCTAGTGTGATAAATTCTTCCCCGTTGTTTCAAACACTCTGGGGGCTTCGGCGCCGCTCCTCCTGCTCTGGCTCGTGAAGAAGAGCGAGTTGGGAGGCCTGGGATGAAGAAAATAAGTCTGGACTGTTCCATGCATGGACTACACTTTCTCTTTGCATGTGGTGCAACAAAGACGTAAATAAGTCACGTATCAAAGGATCACCGGGCCGGATTCGATGTGTTGTCATCAGGGGGTTATTTGTTTTCTGCTCAACATTCTTTTAACCAAGGGAAGACTTTGTGAATGTTTTTGACAACCGTGATGGTTTTGATGATAAAGGTGTTGATGATGATAACAATGTTGAAGTTGTTGCTGCTGTTGGTGATGAGGACCTTGATGATGATGATGCTCTTCATCCTGGAGTGTGATATTCAAGGCCAACCGACGCCACGTTGTTTTCCATTTAGTTAATCCACAAAGAGTCTAATCAAAATACTGCATGCAGATTAATCCCCAAACAACTAAACAACATTTAATTACCACTAACAAACATTTAGCAAATTAATATTTTCTTGACTTGACTCATTAAAGTGTTTTCCCCATTTATCTGATTTAGACTACACTGCTTGTTATGTTGCACTTTGGTTGTCCAGCAGCTGTGCCATAACCACTAATATGACTCTCCCCAGAGTAGAACCCCTGCATGTACACTGAACAAAAATATAAACACAACATGTAAAGTGTTGGTCCCATGTTTCAAGAGCTGAAATCAAAGATCCAAATGTCATTTTAGAGAATTTGGCAGTGCGTCCAACCAGCCTCACAACCGCAAATCACATGTAACCACACCAGCCCAGGACCTCCACATCTGGCTTCGTCACCTGTGGGATTGTCTGAGACCCGGACAGCTGAAACTGAGGAGTATTTCTTGTCTGTAATAAAGTATTTTTGTGGGGGAAAACTAATTCTGATTGGCTGGGCCTGGCTCACAAGTGGGTGGGCCTATGCCCTACTAGGCCCACCCATGGCTGCGGCCCTGCCCATTCATGTGAAATCCATAGATTAGGGCCTAATTTATTTGAATTTACATATTTCCTTATATAAACTGTAACTCAGTAAAATCATTGAAATTGTTGCATCTTGCGTTCGTTTTTTTCTGTTAGGGCTTAAAGTGCATCAGAGTACTACTTTTTCTAAAATAATCTTATGATCATGTACCTGTGTGTACATTTACCTATACTGTAGATAAAGTACTTATATTTTGTATCCCAGCTGCAACCTAGTTGTCTAACCCAATGGTCTTATCTCAGTTGAGTTAAGGTTTGCAGATGCTTTAAGCAGTAGTACTTGCCTACAGTTAAACGTCTGTAATTGCTCTGATTCCTTTAATATCCAATTGTAACTCGCATGGCTTAGGTACCCCGCGAATCAATTGGATCTGACTTCCTCCCAACGTCTCTATGGTAAAAAAAAACTGAAATTATTCATTTAAATGTACTTTGAACGAGGATACACCTTCAAGATAGCCTTCTGACTTAAACACATCCTTTTAACTTTAAACCCTGTGAATCCCTTTTCTTTGTGTCATATCCGTATAATCTCGCTAAAATGCCCTTTGATTTCATTTGGTCGTGTCTGTGTGTGAGGCATCGGCCGTGATCGCCTGTGGGTGAGGAGGAGCAAGTCTAGGAGGACCCCTGTAGGGGCCACACGCTCCAGAGCACACCCTTTGAAGAAGGGAAATGTGATGTGAAGTTGAGAGACCTGTGATGAGAGCTGATCAAACCAAGGCTAATCCACCTGCTTGTCATCCCACTGATAGAGAAGGGGAGGGAGGGGGAGAGGGAGATACAGGGGAGGATGTGGCACAGAGGAGGGCCCCTAAGAACTCCTGTCAGAGATTAAACAGCAGATGAAAGTGGATACGAGTCGCCCGCCGAGAGCAACATGTGTAGCAGACAAAACCAATCAATCGCCCACCTCACACCCAATAAGATTACATCAATCAATAACCGCTCTTATGAGTGATTGGATTCTGTCTCCTTCCAGAGGAGAGGGAGGAGGGGAGACGAGCGAGCGGCTCAATTTTCCCAATGATTAAAGCAGAGACAAATTGGTTTGATAACATCAAGGACCTTGCTATGGCTGAGTCTATAAGGGCAGTGTTCAGAGCAGATAGAGGTTGACCGACCACGTACAACGGACACAGTCAGTGAAGAGAAGGGTGGGATGGTGGGGCAACTGCATCACTTAGCTCTCAGACCAACTAGCCAATGACTGGCCTGCAGCACTAAACATTTATATGAGCTCATTGAGGAAGAAGAGGAAAACAAGTGGTAGCATATACAATGAAAAAGTAGTGGGCCTAAAACTGATCCTTGGGGGACACCATAGATAACTGTTATCATACCTATTGTAATTGCTGAGATATAACGTATGAATTGTGAAAGGAACACAGAATTGTTGTATGTTGTGAAATGTAAAAAAAAGAATAGTACTCCTAGATATAAATGCATTTAATAAAAGATCCTGACTCAAATTGAATGAAAACTGGAAAACAGAAAGCGATGCAGAACAACAGAAAGGAAAGGTTACTTCCTCTTGAACTTATTGCAAAACGCAGGTCTCGTCATTTAGAATTCCTATTAACTAATAATCATCTCCTCACCAGCCAGCAGCCAGTCAGTCTGCATCAATGAGCAGTGTTTTAATTCAAAGATGCTCACCGAGATACACAACAAACAGTACAATAGGTTCATTAAGGTAAAGTAATTAAAAGAAGTAAACGGAGCAAAGTGTCGTGCTCACACACTCGCCTAATAAAACAAAAGAAGCCTCCTGTGAGTTGGGAAGTGTTGTGTGTGTGTCTCCTCTCTCTTGGCCCTGTACAGATGGAGATTCATGATCAATCAATTGGTGGTTGTGTGCAACAATCAGAGGATAGCTCATTAGCGCCACAGACACACTTGTGGTCATTTGTCTTCTATTCACTGAGGAGGCCAGAGGGTGCTTTAAATTCCCCTTGTTTCCTTGAGGCCGATATGCCTGCTCAGCCCATCCAGTGTGACTGTGTGTGTGTGTGTGTGTGTGTGTGTGGACCACCTACCTCTGCAGGTTCCCTGCTGATGTGCACCAGCTGTTCGGCTCTGCTACAACTTAGTAAGATGCCAATTATCTACCAATGAAACTGTTACTCTGGTTTTAGTCAATTGAACAGGTTTAGGGCTGACACAGAATAAACTTGGTCCTGGACTAAAAACATGCATTAAGGCCCTGAAACCAGCTATTGATGTGCAAATAGAGGACGTGTCATCCACACCCCATTCTCAACACTAAAATGTTCCCTACTGCATATTCCCTAAACACTATCACCAGTCACACACTCTCGGGATTTATGCATATGATGTTAATGTACTTAATTCCAGACTCTAAACTCAATTATTTACGCTTCATTAGTTAAAGAAGATGATGAACTGAACAGACTTTAACACCCATTAGCTATTCCACCAACGACTCATGGTATGGTGGAGAAACGTTTATCGTTGTATAGGTTTAATAGGATGTGAACAAAGCAGTGGTTACTGGTTTCCTCTGGTGTTTTCTCTTTTAACTGCAGATCATGTAAGAGAGGCTGTTCTGAGCTGACAGTCTGCTGCTGACGGCAACTCGTTGCTACATTGCCCTGTCACAGTGAATATATGGAGGAGATAGGGACAGAGGAGAGGGAGGAGAGAATTGACGTATACAGACACAACTAGTATGTAAAATATGTGGCTGCCGTGGAATGAATTGGGAATCACATTGATATATGGACGTGGATGTTTACTGCTTAATACCTCGGGGTTATGGAAGATAGATTACCTATTTTACATGATGTGAACGCCGTAGTAGCAAAACTACGTCCTCTGGCTACGTTTTCCGGGAAGCTGTGTTTGAGTTGGAGGTTTTATTTTATCTTCCATTCCTAATGTATTTTTTGTTTACTGTCTGTTTCAGTGAAGGTACAGGGAATTTAGATGCCTTACCTTTTCGTTTTCTACCTTCATGATATGGCTGCTAATGGCTGCTACACTAGTGTCTTATTACTTGTACTACTGACTTCCTACACAAGGCAGTTGGTAGACTTTTTATTTAGCAATACTTGCTTTTGCACACTACAGCATGCAGTCTTTCAACAGACTTTGCTTCTTTGCGTTATTAGCAGTAGCTTTTTGGTCTAACTGTGTACATATGTACATCCTATATTCATATTCAGATATTCTAATCAACATGGGCAGGTTGCCTTCTCAATTTGCTTCTGGCCCGACTACTGTACAGCAATTTGTAGGAGCGTTGATTGATCACCCATAGATTTCACAATAAACCCCTGCTCAGAATATTGACAGGGAGGTGTAACAGAGATTCAGCTGGGGGGTGGCTTAGTTTAGAACGATCCACTGTGGTGGTTGATCCTGTGGGAATGGAAATAGTATTGTCTGTTTGAAACAGCTAGGCCACTGTATGTGGAGAACTGCTCTAGAAACACAGTGGCTCTGCTGTGGCGAGATGTGTTCTTCTTACAACAGTCACCTACAGTCCTGTGTGACAAGGTCAAGGGGCGATGTCCATATGATGGGGATGCTTCCTCATTAGTGTGTGTTGTAGACTAAGGCCTTTATTTATAATAGGTTGTTTTATTAGAGTAGGGGTTCCTGGTAGTTGTTGCTGTGAAAAGGGATCCTCTAACAGGAGGTGCTGGATTCAACCCTCCGCAAGGTCACCTGTCGTCATCACAACTTCACTGGGACTTAAATACCAGTCTGGTTATGTTTTTCTCTCTGGTTCTATATGTTGTTGTGTTACAGTCTCTCTATCCGAGACTTAAAATACAATCATGTCTATTGGATTTTCACGTAGCCTAAATCATGCATAGATGTCCATGAGACATTTACACAGAAATTCATCCTATGTGGTTCTCCTTCCCCAAGTCCCTCTCCCTCCCTTCTCTCCCCCTCTCCTCCTCCTCCTCCCATTATAGACACGGGGCGAGAGAACAGATTGACCTCCCTGGGCTGCAATCTGGTTGATCAGATTTCCATAGAAAAATCTCAATCCCCCACATTGATTAGGACATAATTAGTTAATCATGAACTAGTAGGAGAAAAGGGAGAGAGGGAGTAAGAGAAGGGGGAGGGGGGAGTTGGACAGAAGGGCATTCAGGCTCAACCAATGGACTCTCATGAATGCTAAATGTTTCGTTTTAGTAGTCTCATTTCCAACACAGAAAGACTCCTTCAGGTACACACACATATACAGTGTACACACACACACACACACACACACCTACTTTACAATCTTTACTGTATTTATTATATTCAGAATATTGATATGATGACTGATCAATTTCTTCCCTCTAGTACTGTGAGAAATGGGCTACTGACCAAAACAATTATCTAAAAACCATATTAGTTTTTTACTGCCTGTATTGTAAGATTGTAAAACCCTGTTGTCTAACCCAAGGACACCATGGTAGTAACATTTAAGGGTGGTTAACAGGCTTGTGTAATGACACAGCTATCTGGCTAGCCAAGCCAAGCTGTGTAAGGTCAAGGGAAGGAGTAGTAACAGTGGGTTTTTGATTTCATTAGCATCTGCTCCCTGACAACTACCTGCCCTGTCATTATCTGTCAGTCTTAGTGTGTTTAGTTTATTAGGATCCCCATCAGCTACCGCACATGCAGCAGCTACTCTGCAGTAGCTAGGTCCACGTAAAACGTACAAATACAGTTATAGACAAGAACAACATAAGATATTACATAAAAAAATGTAATAAGATATATATATAGGAAAGACACCAAGAGACAACAAAAATGCTATTTAAACACTATTCTTATATAGATATTAATATTCTTAAATACTGTACAGTTAAAGTAGATATTTAGAGAGAGCAGAGGCGCTGTGATACAAGATGTTTTATCTGTTTTTTAAAGCTACATTTGTTTTTTGCCTGAGTATCCTCTGGTGGCTGAGCATTCCATGATGACAGGGCTCTCTGAGCGACGCATTAAATCTGTTTTTGGTTTGGGTACAGTGAAGAAACCCATAGCGGTGTGTCTGCTGGGGTATGGATGTCTGTTTGAAGTGTATGCTAATAGATTATACAAGTGGTTAGGCATTTTAAATACACACATGTTTCTTAAGTAGAAGAGAAGTAGTCCATTTCTCCTCAACCCTCAACCATGAAGGACTATCATGCATGTTGTGGATGTTAGTTCTGTATGTGCAGTTAAGGCCAAGGGGGCTGCTCTGTATTGAGCCAGCTGCAGATTTACTAGGTCTTTCTTTGCTGCACCTGACTATATTACCGGACAGTAATCAAGATGGAACAAGACCAGAGCCTGAACAACTAGTACAGTTGATTTGTGTCAAATTCACACAAACAAATGTTTTAATAAAAGATATACCTCTCGGGGCCTCCAGAGTGGCGCAGTGGTCTACGGCACTGCATCGCAGTGCTTGAGGCATCACTACAGACCCGGGTTCGATCCCAGGCTGTGTCACAACCGACTGTGACAGGGAGTCCAATAGGGCGGCGCACAATTGGCCCAGCGTTGTCCAGGTTAGGGGAGGGTTTGGCCGGGGGGGGCTTTACTTGGCTCGTCTCGCTCTAGTGACTCCTTGTGGCGGGCCGGGCGCCTGCAAGCTGACTCTGGTTGTCAGTTGAACGGTGTTTCCTCCGACACATTGGTGCGGCTGGCTTCCGGGTTAAGCGGGCGGGTGTTCAGAAGCGCCGTTTGGCTGGTCATGTTTCGGAGGACGCATGACTCAATCTTTGCCTCTCCCGTTGGGGAGTTGTAGCGATGAGACAAGATCGCAATTGGATATCACGAAATTGGGGAGGAAAAGAGGGTAACAAAAATCGAACAACAATAACTTAGTCAATATGACTTAACCATGATAACTGACCATCCAGTGTTTCTCCTAGGAGTTCAGCTTCTTCAACTTGTTCAATGGATACACCCTTCATGCACAACTCCAGTTGAGGTGTAAGAGAACTAAATACAATTATTTTGGTTTTTGATGTGTTTAAGACCAGTTTACTGTTAATTACCCATTCTGACAGTAACTCTTGCTAAGAGTCTCATTGAGCTCACTGGCTGTAGGTGCTGATGTATAGAGCAGTGGTTCTCCAACTTTTTTGGTTACTCTACCACCAACTGAATTTTATCCCTGAACTACCCCCTCGTGTACGTTTTACAGTCTTCTCAAGTACCCCCTGTGGATAGGCCAAGTACCTCCAGTTGGGAACCACTGGGGTAGAGTGTGCAATCATCAGCGTACATAGTCATTTTAGCTTCTTGTAAGACAAGAGTAACGGCCCAAGGCAACTGTCCCAAGGGATCTTGCACTGTACATATCTGATGTTAGAGAAGGTTCCATTGATGAATACTCTTGAGTTATATTGGAACTCTGTGCGTGCGTGTTTGTGCGTGCCTGCGTGGGTGTTCCACTGTATGTAACACCTGCCCCACCTCTCCTCTCTCCTGTAGGTGTGATGAGTGTTGTCTGTGCTACCACTTTGGCTGTCTGGACCCTCCCCTGAAGAAGTCTCCCAAGCAGACAGGATACGGCTGGATCTGCCAGGAGTGTGACACTTCCTCCTCCAAGGTGTGTGTGTGTGTGTGTGTGTGTGTGTGTGTGTGTGTGTGTGTGTGTGTGTGTGTGTGTGTGTGTGTGTGTGTGTGTGTGTGTGTGTGTGTGTGTGTGTGTGTGCGCACACGTGGTTGGCATGCATAGGCACACTGGGTGGTGGTGATGATGTCTTCTTTTGGCATCACATTATTGAAGCAGCAGTTAAACAGCTGAATATTAACCTACAAGAAATCTTACTAGGAAATATATAGTTATATGGGTATTAAGGATCAAAGGGAAAGAAATGTGTGTTTGAAGTGGTAAGAGTCGAGCATGGACAACAGCCATGGCTTCACTTAAATGTCCCGATCTTCTTCCCGGATCCATTCAGCAAAGGGCTGGGCTATCTCTGCTATCTCTGAGCAACAGGGTGTACTGTAGTTAGTATGACATGACAGCTCCAGCAACTGCAGCAGAAGCATGCGTCTCTGTGTCTTTTTACCTTGAAACCAAACCTGACAGCGAGCCAAAATGGCCGCCACCAATACCTGTCTCCTCATAGCTACCTCCTGAAGCGCTACTGCTCCATTTCCATCCCTTTTAACTGAAAATGGCAAGTCTCACCAGAAGCACTTTTTCATTTTTTTCTCCGTTTGCATTTTAAATAATGTTTTTCTTATTGAATTACAGTGTAATCAAGGGTAGCATGCGGCAGCTTGTGAACCTAATTAAGTTGATAAATGTAAAGCGCATTTCAATTTGTCCAGGAAAGGGCATTCCTATGTGTGTGGAAAATGGGGGTTAATTGATGTTGCAGAAGGAGGAAGAGAAACATAAAAGCCTGAGCCATACTGAAAACGCTGCATGCTGGGAATGAAACGTTAAATTACAGACAAAATGTAAAGGTTAAAGCTCAGTTAAAATGTTAGATAGCAGAGTTAGTGGAGGGTTACAATGTTAGATAGCAGACTGTAAATGTAGAATGTTAGATAGCTGACTAGAGTAGTTGTTGTAAAAGCTTGTTTGTTGTTGTAGTCCTGTTTGGAATGCGTCGGTGTACATGATCAACAACTGTTGTTGTTTCTGCCCAACATTATAGTCCTGTATGTTTGTATTTTTATATTGTTCTCATAGCTCTAGTTCAACAAGAGTGCCAGGCTGTTTCGCAAAGAGATAATACACATTAATATAACCCAAATAGTTTTTACAAAGCGTATAAGCATATATAGAAATGAAACCCATTTTCATGCGTAGAGCTGCACTCGGGTAATAAAGAGGCATGTTGAGAGCATTACAGACCAGAATATACTGCCTGTGTGTACTGCTGTGGTGTAAATAGCCATAGTATTAGTCAAAGAGGGTGGAGAAAGACTCACAAAACTATCCTGCTGTTGTTGTGTGTGGAGTGTGTTGGTCTAAACAGAGGCTGTAGGAGAGGACACACACTCAGTGGAAGAAACGCACATAATGGAAAGGAGCTTTTAAGTGGTGAAAGCTGGAAAAGAAGGGAAAGGGAAGGGGGGCACAAGTCTTTGCTTTTTAAATGTGCTGCTGCTCGAAGCCTGCTGAGAGAGAGAGTCCTCCAGAGACCCCCAGGACCAGACCCAATCCTCTTTAATCACCCCCGTGCAACACACATACCAAACGCACACGGGAACAAACACACACAAACACATCAAAACAAACACATTGCAACAAACCCATTGACGGAATGGAACAAACACACACACACACACACAGACCTGCCCCCTCTCTTGTTACGCACATGTTTCATCCCCACACTCCTGTAAGTCACTCTGGATAAGAGCGTCTGCTAAATGACTCAAATGTAAATGTTTAAAAAAAAATCTAAAACCAAACGATATCGACTTTAGCTGAAGTGTTAAACTTCTAGCTATTTCCATTTATTTCATTGGTAATCATGTGAATCCAAGTCTGAGCAACAGTGTATGATAAAAGTGTTTGTCAAAACATTTCACAATCATTACATACCTTCAGCTTGTTTGTACGAATGCCACAATTTCCTATTTTTTATAAAAGACACACATGTTCTAAAAACGTAATGTGTTTTCAGGTATTAAGTCGGTAATGGGCGGAAGTGAGTGTTGGAGATAATTGCCTCGACTTTGCACTCTGGGAGATGAGAGCAGAATTTAAGGGAAGTTATTCTATAATATGCAGCTTGTAAATGCCAAGCCACTGCTGCATGCTGTGAATCGCTTGTGCCTGTGGGAAAGGAATGGTGCTTTAAATGGCAACTTTAAGTGCAGCTGAATCATACCTGACCGACTGTCTCAAATGTGATTTACATGGTGAGAGAAGCCAAGGGGGGCGGGTGGCTGGGTGGGTCACACAGAGCTGTGTCAGCCTGTTGGTCTGACAGTGGGGGAAAGATGTAGCTCTAGCTAGATGATCAGAACGTGCTGCAAAGTGGAATTTGACTTGTTATCCCTCCCGCCCTGACTGACTGGTAGCTGAGTGGAAGGAGCTTAAATACGGAAGGAAGAATGGAACTGAAGGAGGTAGGTAGGTTGGGAGTAGGGACACAGGAGCCAGCCAGCGAGTCAAAGTAAACTGGATGTATGTTGAGGTTACACAATATTTTAAGTTGATTAAGCTTGAAATAGTTGATGCACCTTTTTAACTTGTCTTTTTTTTAGTTCAAACAACAAATATTTGTTTGACAATACATTGCACTGTGTTCATGTCTTCGCTGTCTTTTGAATAAAGCACACAGATTAGCCTGTGAACTATTAGTCTGATCCAAACATTGGGTTGACGTAGTAGCAATATTTCACTTGATGAGTTTGGTCCATGATCTTGTGGACCCCACGTGTTGTCATATTCTCTAACTCCCATCCATCCTCTCTCTGTGTATCAGAGTGTTTGTCTCTCTTGATTAATACTGCGATGTCTCTTGTATTATACAATGCTTTTGTATTATGAATTGTCGTTCCCCGCGTCTTGAAATTAGGAGTGGCGAAAAAACAAACGTTTTTTTACGGTTGTAAAATAGTTTGCGGTTGTATGTAGGAATGCGCTCGTTGGTGTCAGCAGTTGCACACATTTCTGTTTGTGCGTGTGTGAGTGTGCGTGCGTGCGGCTAGGCCAGGGTGATACAATTATTTATTAGGCAGCCTGGAGTTCATTACGGGTCCCTGGTTCTCCCTGCCTGCCTGGCTTAGATAAACCTGTGGCCTGACCAAGACCACAGTTCTAAATCCCTGCCTCCCCCTGTCACCCCAGGGCCTGGCTCAGTAGATCCCAGTAATAAACTGACAGTCATGCCGTAATATACGGATGGCCTTTCATTCCAGAGCCCGTTACTCGGCCGCCGTGGTGCCGAGGGGGACTTGTTTAAAGCTTTATTTTACACCCTGCATCGTGTTGGTGGCCACGGCGCCACTCGCCTGCCTGCCTGCTCTCTCGCTAGACGCCTCTGTAATGTATCAGGCCCGGAGATGAGGAGAGGCAGTTGCCCAGGCAGCAGTTAAAGCAGTTGAAATGCTCTGCAGCCGGTGGACGGTGGGTTAGTGTGTGGGCAGAGCTTCTTTAGATACACTTTAGACTTTTCTTGTCATCAAAAGACTTCAAACTTCTGCAATTACTGTCCGTGAAAGAGTTATGTTGTTTTCCTCTTCAGTTCATTCAAGGCCAAGAAACGACCAAGTGCAAAAAGGCAATTTTTCTGTAAAGTTGCTGGTTTTGTGTGTGTGCGTTACTGTGTGTGTCCGTTACTGTGTTTGCGTTTCATTGGATGATATGAGCCGTTCTAGGAGGGGGACCTAGTCTAGTGTTTTGACGTTGTTTACAGGTGTTGCAGTTAATGTTGTTTTTGCTGCACTTTATTAGTCATTCAAAATGCCACCCTATTCTCTATGCGGGCCCTGGTCCAAAAATAGGGAACTATTAGAATAGGGTACCATTTGGGACCCACTCTAAGTGTTTTGTAATTGTTTACAGGGTTGCAGTTAATATGCGTTTGGGTGTTGTTTTGATGTTCTACCCATTTCGGAGGATGATTACCTTTTACACACAGACCCATCAATCAGAAGGCTTCATGGCTTGACCTGTGAAAGTAGCTAATTAAGTTAGCCTAATTAACTTAATGAAGTGTCACACTCTGCCGGCTTTACTAGAGGAGAGGAAATTGAAATAAAAATAGGGATCATTACTCATCGGCTGGAAGGACATTTATAACACACGTCTGATATGAGAGATGGGAGGACATTTATAACACACGTCTGATATGAGAGATGGGAGGACATTTATAACACACGTCTGATATGAGAGATGGAAGGACATTTATAACACACGTCTGATATGAGAGATGGGAGGACATTTATAACACACGTCTGATATGAGAGATGGGAGGACATTTATAACACACGTCTGATATGAGAGATGGAAGGACATTTATAACACACGTCTGATATGAGAGATGGGAGGACATTTATAACACACATGTCTGATATGAGAGATGGAAGGACATTTATAACACACGTCTGATATGAGAGATGGAAGGACATTTATAACACACGTCTGATATGAGAGATGGGAGGACATTTATAACACACGTCTGATATGAGAGATGGGAGGACATTTATAACACACATGTCTGATATGAGAGATGGGAGGATATTTATAACACACGTCTGATATGAGAGATGGAAGGACATTTATAACACACATGTCTGATATGAGAGATGGAAGGACATTTATAACACACGTCTGATATGAGAGATGGAAGGACATTTATAACACACGTCTGATATGAGAGATGGGAGGACATTTATAACACACGTCTGATATGAGAGATGGGAGGACATTTATAACACACGTCTGATATGAGAGATGGAAGGACATTTATAACACACGTCTGATATGAGAGATGGGAGGACATTTATAACACACGTCTGATATGAGAGATGGGAGGACATTTATAACACACGTCTGATATGAGAGATGGGAGGAGATGGCCAGACAATGTTTCACCAACTAACCTCAGATCAGGTTTTATCTCAACAACAAAATCATCTGTTAGTATTCTATTGATCTTTCTATTGAGAATCCTTTCCCCCTCAGTTTGAATGTCAATCTCTTACCTTGGTCTAGCACAGGTGAAAACAAGAATCGCCTTGTACTAGTGCATGATCCCTACACTATTCGCTCTATTCCCTCCATAAGGGCACCTGCATACCTTAAAGGCTGACCAGATGAATCAGCCTCAACAAGCGACTCGTTCTCAATCCAGCCAAGCGGCTAAAGCATGATCATCTCATAAATGGAGGTTGTATTTCACACACAGCCCAGGTTTAACCAAAGTTTAGTGTGATTTAAAGGCAAGAGGGGATGGCTAAACTCGACCATGGGGACTGCTGTAGCAGCGGTCTGTGGCCCAGTGGTGGCCGGGTAGGCTGGGAGAGATGCTGAACTGAAGACGGAGGGAAAATCAATGACCAGAAGTCACCTCCATCACTTTAACTAGCCCTCCCCGGCCCCCACGGGCCCCCGGCCGCCCCTCTCGGGCCAATTTGCAGAGAGTAAACAGTGTTGTGTGATCTGTGATTGCTGCTCTGCTGGGGTCCCCAGTGACCACCTCTATAGGACCATTACTCAGGAGCCAAGTTGAATAACCCTGTTACATGGTGGCCACTTCACTACAGGGACCTCCTACAGCACAGTACATGCTGGATGGCCATGAAGTAATAGACATTCAGACGCCACCACCATCTGAGATGTGCTGAGACGGCATAGTAACCCTGTTGCCAGATGGCCACTTCACTAGAACCCCCTACTGTAGGCTAGGTTACATGTCTAACACACGCAGACTAGAGCAGACCATGAAGATGGGAAGAAAGTGGGACTATGCCACCACTCCCTGAGATGTGCTGAGACAGCATAATAACCCTGTTGGACCACCTCCACTACTTACTGGAAGTATACTCAGCTCCCAGGACCACCTCCACTACTTACTGGAAGTATACTCAGCTCCCAGGACCACCTCCACTACATACTGGATCTATACTCAGTCCCCAGGACCATCTCCACTACATACTGAAAGTATACTCAGCTCCCAGGACCGCCTCCACTACATACTGGAAGTATACTCTGCTCCCAGGACCACCTCCACTACATACTGGATGTATACTCAGCTCCCAGGACCATCTCCACTACATACTGGATGTATACTCAGCTCCCAGGACCACCTCCACTACATACTGGATGTATACTCAGCTCCCAGGACCATCTCCACTACATACTGGATGTATACTCAGCTCCCAGGACCACCTCCATTACATACTGGATGTATACTCAGCTCCCAGGACCATCTCCACTACATACTGGAAGTATACTCAGCTCCCAGGACCACCTCCACTACTTACTGGATGTATACTCAGCTCCCAGGACCATCTCCACTACATACTGGAAGTATACTCAGCTCCCAGGACCATCTCCACTACATACTGGATGTATACTCAGCTCCCAGGACCGCCTCCACTACATACTGGATGTATACTCTGCTCCCAGGACCATCTCCACTACATACTGGATGTATACTCAGCTCCCAGGACCACCTCCACTACATACTGGATGTATACTCAGCTCCCAGGACCATCTCCACTACATACTGGAAGTATACTCAGCTCCCAGGACCATCTCCACTACATACTGGATGTATACTCAGCTCCCAGGACCATCTCCACTACATTCTGGATGTATACTCAGCTCCCAGGACCATCTCCACTACATACTGGATGTATACTCAGCTCCCAGGACCACCTCCACTACATACTGGATGTATACTCAGCTCCCAGGACCACCTCCACTACATACTGGATGTATACTCAGCTCCCAGGACCACCTCCACTACTTACTGGATGTATACTCAGCTCCCAGGACCATCTCCACTACATACTGGATGTATACTCAGCTCCCAGGACCACCTCCATTACATACTGGATGTATACTCAGCTCCCAGGACCATCTCCACTACATACTGGATGTATACTCAGCTCCCAGGACCACCTCCACTACATACTGGATGTATACTCAGCTCCCAGGACCATCTCCACTACATACTGGAAGTATACTCAGCTCCCAGGACCACCTCCACTACTTACTGGATGTATACTCAGCTCCCAGGACCATCTCCACTACTTACTGGATGTATACTCAGTTCCCAGGACCACCTCCACTACATACTGGATGTATACTCAGCTCCCAGGACCATCTCCACTACATACTGGATGTATACTCAGCTCCCAGGACCACCTCCACTACATACTGGATGTATACTCAGCTCCCAGGACCACCTCCACTACATACTGGATGTATACTCAGCTCCCAGGACCATCTCCATTACATACTGGATGTATACTCAGCTCCCAGGACCATCTCCACTACATACTGGATGTATACTCAGCTCCCAGGACCACCTCCACTACATACTGGATGTATACTCAGCTCCCAGGACCATCTCCATTACATACTGGATGTATACTCAGTCCCCAGGACCACCTCCACTACTTACTGGGTGTATACTCAGCTCCCAGGACCACCTCCATTACATACTGGATGTATACTCAGCTCCCAGGACCACCTCCACTACATACGGGAAGTATACTCAGCTCCCAGGACCACCTCCACTACATACTGGATGTATACTCAGCTCCCAGGACCATCTCCACTACATACTGGATGTATACTCAGCTCCCAGGACCACCTCCACTACTTACTGGATGTATACTCAGCTCCCAGGACCATCTCCACTACATACTGGATGTATACTCAGCTCCCAGGACCACCTCCACTACATACTGGATGTATACTCAGCTCCCAGGACCATCTCCACTACATACTGGATGTATACTCAGCTCCCAGGACCACCTCCAGTACATACTGGATTTATACTCAGCTCCCAGGACCATCTCCACTACATACTGGATGTATACTCAGTCCCCAGGACCACCTCCACTGGATGTATACTCAGCTCCCTGGACCACCTCCACTACATACTGGATGTATACTCTGTTCCCAGGACCACTCTCTGAGGCTGCTTATAACCTCTTTGCAATGCGATTTTGTTAGAAAAAATGTGATTCACATTTTTAAAATATTTATCCCCCCCAAAAAAATATATATACATTTTTATTTTTTTCTTCACATTTTCAAACAATCCATTTGTATTTTCTAACGGGGCTATACATTTGGGTGAGGTTTTTTTCTCACCTGAGTAGCCTCGTTTCACTGCCAAAAATAAAATTAAACCATCTAGTGTTCATCGAAATAACAACACAATGTCAAATACAGGTAGCCTAGTCAAATAATTAACATCCAATCACATTAACCGTTACTCTCTAGCGGGAATTCCACTAACGGTCCGTATGTAGGCAAACGTAGCTGCAGCTCTTTCCGTTTCCTTAAATGGATAAATGGTAAAGAAAAAGTAAGGCCTGCATCCATGGAGACACATACCAGCTCTACAGGTAGTACTGCTACTACCAGCAGTACTACACCTGCACCTGTTGACGACACAAGTTGTTCTGCTTCCACGAGCACATGCAAAGCTAGCATCTGTAATTCTACATTTGTTGTTAGCCCAGCTAGCATGGACACTGACAGTTGTGAATCTGATGCAGCCGAAGAGCTACTGCCTCCTTACCTGGGAAAGCACCGAACAACAGTCAGGGACGTTGGACCATCGAAGAGGCGCAAAAATGATGAGAACTACATTGATTTGGGGTTCACTTATATTGGGAGTAGTGCCTTTCCTCAGCCACAGTGTGTTATATGTGCAAAAGTACTATCTCACAACTCGATGAAACCTTCACTCTTGTGCAGACATTTAGAAACAAAACATGCCAATTTGAAAAATATGTTTTTTGAGCGAGAGTTAAGACAACTTTCGAGTAGTAAGACATATAAAAGCAACAGATACCATTAATAAGAAGGGGCTAAAAGCGACTTATATGGTGAGCTACCGAGTGGCTAGGACAGGCAAGCCCCATACTATTGTGCAGGACTTAATTATTCCTGCTGCCGCGGATATGGCTGGGACAATGCTGGGGGAAAAAGCCAAAAAAACTATACAGACAATGTCTTCATCAAACAAGACTGCTTCACGATGCATCAGTGAGATGGCAGGAGATGTTTTGAAACAATTACTGCTTCGCATACAAGCCAGTGAATTAAATGCGTTACAGCTGGATGAGTCAACAGACGTGGCGGGCCTGGCACAGCTCCTGGTATATGTCCGTTACCTTTATGGGGGGGTCAATTAAGGAAGACATCCTCTTCTGGAAACCAGGACAACATGAGAGGATATTTTTAAAGTACTGGACAGCTTTGTGACATCAAATGGACTTTGGTGGTCAAGATGTGTTGGTATCTGTACTGATGGTGCAAAAGCCATGACAGGGAGATATAGCGGAGTGGTAACGCACGTGCAAGCAGTTGCTCCCGACGCCACTTGGGTTCACTGCAGCATCCACGAGAGGCTCTGCTGCCAAGGGAATGCCTGACCGCTTGAAAGATGTTTGGGCAGTACAGTGAAAATGGTTAACTTTGTTAAAGCAAGGCCCCTGAATATGTGTATTTTCTGCATTATGCAATGATATGGGCAGCGACCATTTAATGCTTTAACAACATACAGAAGTGCGCTGGTTATCAAGGAGCAAATTATTGACACGTTTAAAAAAAAATGAGAGACCAGCTTAAAGATTTCTTTACTGACCATAATTTTCCCTTGTCTGACCGCTTGCATGATGACGAGTTGCTCACACGACTGGCCTATCTGGTTGATGTCTTTTCTCGCCTGAATGATCTGAATCTAGGATTACAGGGATTATCTGCAACTATATTCAATGTGCGGGACAAAATTGAGGCTATGATTAAGAGGTTGGAGCTCTTCTCTGTCTGCATTAACAAGGACAACACACAGGTCCTTCCATCATTGTATGATTTTTTGTGTGCAAATGACATCAAGCTTACGGACAATGTCAAATGTGATATAGCGAAGCACCTGAGTGAGTTGGGTGCACAATTACGCAGGTACTTTCCCGAAACAGATGACACAAACAACTGGATTCGTTATCCCTTTCATGCCCTGCCTCCAGTCCACTTACCGATATCTGAACAAGAGAGCCTCATCGAAATTGCAACAAGCGGAAGCCACTGCCAGATTTCTAGATTGGGCTGCGCTCAGAGTATCCTGCTCAGAGTTATAGGCATCCTTTCAAGCACACCCTTCTCATTAACCTGTGGTGAGTTATTCACAATTTTCAATGAACAAATAATGTTTTATATGTAAGATGGTTAAATAAAAAGCAAAATGATTTATTATTATTATTATATTATTATTTGTGCCCCTCTTTGTCACTTCCCACAACCCGTGTTGTGACAAACTCACACTCATTCTTATGTTTAATAAATGTATCGTATAGTGTGTGTGTGTGGCAGGCTTACAATGATGGCAAAAAACAACATTTGAGAGTGCGCTGACCCTGGTGATAGAGGGGGTACGCAGCTGGAGGAAGAATGTTTGAAGGGGTACGGAACTATAAAAGGTTTGGGAACCACTGTCTTAGGGCATTAGGTGAGTTTAGTTAATCTTTTGATAATGGCCTTTTACAAAATTGGCCAGATTTATATGCAAGTGAAGATTAAACACACCTCAACTGCTGAACAATTTTGTGGCTAAAACATTTATGACCAGGCTACGCAACAGTAAAGTAGGAGCAAACAGCATTGTATGGGCACTCCAGATCACAGGAAGACTGCGGGGGAGTGGCTAGCCCTTCTACTTCCTCCCCAGCATATAGCTCTCTCGCTCCTTCCCTAGCATCTCTCTCTGTCTGTCTCTCTCTCCCTCCCTAGCATCTCTCTCTGTCTCTCGCTCCTTCCCTAGCATCTCTCTCTGTCTGTCTCTCTCTCCTTCCCTAGCATCTCTCTCTGTCTCTCTCTCCCTCCCTAGCATCTCTCTCTGTCTGTCTCTGTATCCCTCCCTAGCATCACTCTCCCTCCCCAACATCTCTCTCTGTCTGTCTCTGTCCCTCCCTAGCATCTCTCTCCCTCCCTAGCATCTCTCTGCCTGTCTCTCTCTCCCTCCCTAGCATCTCCCCCTCCCCTAGCATCTCTCTCTGTCTCTCTCTCCCTCCCTAGCATATCTTGCTCCCTCCCTAGTATCTCTCTCTGTCTCTCTCCCTCCCTAGCATCTCTCTGCCTGTCTCTCTCTCTCTCCCTCCCTAGCATCTCCCCCTCCCCTAGCATCTCCCTCTCTCTCCCTCCCTAGCATCTCTCTCTCCCTCCCTAGCATCTCTCTCTCCCTCCCTAGCATCTCTGTCTCTCCCTCCCTAGCATCTCTGTCTCTCCCTCCCTAGCATCTCTGTCTCTCCCTCCCTAGCATCTCTCTCTCCCTCCCTAGCATCTCTGTCTCTCCCTCCCTAGCATCTCTCTCTCTCTGTCTCTCTCTCCCTCCCTAACATCTCTCTCTCCTTCCCTAGCATCTCTCTCTCTCCCTCCCTAGCATCTCTCTCTCCCTCCCTAGCATCTCTCTCTCCCTCCCTAGCATCTCTGTCTCTCCCTCCCTAGCATCTCTCTCTCCCTCCCTAACATCTCTCTCTCCCTCCCTAGCATCTCTGTCTCTCCCTCCCTAGCATCTGTCTCTCTCTCCCTCCCTAGCATCTCTGTCTCTCTCTCTCTGTCTCTCTCTCCCTCCCTAGCATCTCTCTCTCCCTCCCTAGCATCTCTCTCTCCCTCCCTAGCATCTCTCTCTCCCTCTCTAGCACCTCTGTCTCTCCCTCCCTAGCATCTCTGTCTCTCCCTCCCTAACATCTCTCTCTCCCTCCCTAGCATCTCTGTCTCTCCCTCCCTCCCTAGCATCTCTCTCTCTCCCTCCCTCCCTAGCATCTCTCTCTCTCCCTCCCTCCCTAGCATCTCTCTCTCTCCCTCCCTCCCTAGCATCTCTCTCTCCCTCCCTAGCATCTCTCTCTCTCCCTCCCTAACATCTCTCTCTCTCCCTCCCTAACATCTCTGTCTCTCCCTCCCTAGCATCTCTGTCTCTCCCTCCCTAGCATCTCTGTCTCTCCCTCCCTAGCATCTCTCTCTCCCTCCCTAGCATCTCTCTCTTTCCCTCCCTAGCTCTCTCTCTTTCCCTCCCTAGCATCTCTCTCTCTCTCTCTCTCTCTCTCTCTCTCTCTCTCTCTCCCTCCCTAGCATCTCTCTCTCCCTCTCTCCCTCCCTAGCATCTTTCTCTCTTTCCCTCCCTAGCATCTGTCTCTCTCTCTCTCTCTCTCTCTCTCTCTCTCTCTCTCTCTCTCTCTCTCTCTCTCTCCCTCCCTAACATCTCTCTCTCTCCCTCCCTAACATCTCTGTCTCTCCCTCCCTAGCATCTCTGTCTCTCCCTCCCTAGCATCTCTGTCTCTCCCTCCCTAGCATCTCTGTCTCTCCCTCCCTAGCATCTCTGTCTCTCCCTCCCTAGCATCTCTCTCTCCCTCCCTAGCATCTCTCTCTTTCCCTCCCTAGCTCTCTCTCTTTCCCTCCCTAGCATCTCTCTCTCTCTCTCTCTCTCTCTCTCTCTCTCTCTCTCTCTCCCTCCCTAGCATCTCTCTCTCCCTCTCTCCCTCCCTAGCATCTTTCTCTCTTTCCCTCCCTAGCATCTCTCTCTCTCTCTCTCTCTCTCTCTCTCTCTCTCTCTCTCTCTCTCTCTCTCTCTCTCTCTCTCTCTCTCTCTCGGTGTCTCTCTCTCTCTCTCTCTCTCCCTCCCTAGCATCTCTCTCTCTCTCCCTATCTCTGTCTCTCTCTCCCTCCATAGCATGTCTCTCTCTCCCTCCATAGCATCTCTCTCTCTCCCTAGCATCTCTCTCTCTCCCTCCCTAACATCTCTCTCTCCCTCCCTAACATCTCTCTCTCCCTCCCTAGCATCTCTGTCTCTCTGTCTCTCTCTCCCCCCTAGCATCTCTGTCTCTCTCTTCCTCCCAAGCATCTCTCTCTCCCCCCTAGCATCTCTCTCTCTCTCTCTCTGTCTCTTTCCCTCCCTAGCATTTCTCTCTCTCTCTCTCCCTAGCATCTCTCTCTCTCTCTCTCTCTGTCTCCCTTCCTAGCATCTCTCTCTCCCGAGCATCTCTCTCTCTGTCTCCCTCCCTAGCATCTCTCTCTGTCTCTTTCGCTCCCTAGCATCTCTCTCTCTCTCTCTCTCTCTCTCTCCCTCCTTAGCATCTCTCCCTCTCTCTCCCTACCATATGTCTCTCCCTCCTTAGCATCTCTCTCTCTCTCTCTCCCTAGCATCTCTCTCTCCCTCCCTAGCATCTCTCTCTCTCCCTCCCTCCCTAGCATCTCTGTCTCTCTCTCCCTCCCTAGCATCTCTCTCTCCCCCCTAGCATCTCTCTCTCTCTCTGTCTCTTTCCCTCCCTAGCATTTCTCTCTCTCTCTCCCTAGCATATGTCTCTCTCTCCCTAGCATCTCTCTCTCTCTCTCTCTCTCTCTCTGTCTCCCTCCCTAGCATCTCTCTCTCTCCCTAGCATCTCTCTCTCCCTCCCTAGCATCTCTCTCTCTCTGTCTCTCTCTCCCTCCCTAACATCTCTCTCTCCTTCCCTAGCATCTCTCTCTCTCCCTCCCTAGCATCTCTCTCTCCCTCCCTAGCATCGCTGTCTCTCCCTCCTTAGCATCTGTCTCTCCCTCCCTAGCATCTCTCTCTCCTCCCTAACATCTCTCTCTCCCTCCCTAGCATCTCTGTCTCTCCCTCCCTAGCATCTCTCTCTCTCTGTCTCTCTCTCCCTCCCTAGCATCTCTGTCTCTCCCTCCCTAGCATCTCTCTCTCTCTGTCTCTCTCTCCCTCCCTAGCATCTCTCTCTCCCTCCCTAGCATCTCTCTCTCCTTCCCTAGCATCTCTCTCTCCCACCTAGCATCTCTCTCTCCCTCTCTAGCATCTCTGTCTCTCCCTCCCTAGCATCTCTGTCTCTCCCTCCCTAACATCTCTCGCTCCCTCCCTAGCATCTCTGTCTCTCCCTCCCTCCCTAGCATCTCTGTCTCTCCCTCCCTCCCTAGCATCTCTCTCTCTCCCTCCCTAGCATGTCTCTCTCTCCCTCCCTAACATCTCTCTCTCCCTCCCTAGCATCTCTGTCTCTCCCTCCCTAGCATCTCTGTCTCTCCCTCCCTAGCATCTCTCTCTCCCTCCCTAGCATCTCTCTCTCTCCCTAGCATCTCTCTCTTTCCCTCCCTAGCTCTCTCTCTTTCCCTCCCTAGCATCTCTCTCTCTCTCTCTCTCTCTCTCTCTCTGTCTCTCTCGCCCTCCCTAGCATCTCTCTCTCCCTCTCTCCCTCCCTAGCATCTCTCTCTCTTTCCCTCCCTAGCATCTGTCTCTCTCTCTCTCTCTCGGTGTCTCTCTCCCTCCCTAGCATCTCTCTCTCCCTATCTCTGTCTCTCTCTCCCTCCATAGCATGTCTCTCTCTCCCTCCATAGCATCTCTCTCTCTCCCAGCATCTCTCTCTCTCCCTCCCTAACATCTCTCTCTCCCTCCCTAGCATCTCTGTCTCTCTCCCTCCCTAGCATCTCTGTCTCTCTCTCCCCCCTAGCATCTCTGTCTCTCTCTTCCTCCCAAGCATCCCTCTCTCCCCCCTAGCATCTCTCTCTCTCTCTCTCTCTGTCTCTTTCCCTCCCTAGCATTTCTCTCTCTCTCTCCCTAGCATCTCTCTCGCTCTCTCTCTCTGTCTCCCTTCCTAGCATCTTTCTCTCCCGAGCATCTCTCTCTCTCTCTCTCTGTCTCTTTCCCTCCCTAGCATTTCTCTCTCTCTCTCCCTAGCATCTCTCTCGCTCTCTCTCTCTGTCTCCCTCCCTAGCATCTTTCTCTCCCGAGCATCTCTCTCTCTCTCTCTCTCTGTCTCTTTCGCTCCCTAGCATCTCTCTCTCTCTCTCTCCCTCCTTAGCATCTCTCCCTCTCTCTCCCTAGCATATGTCTCTCCCTCCTTAGCATGTCTCTCTCTCTCTCCCTAGCATCTCTCTCTCCCTCCCTAGCATCTCTCTCTCTCCCTCCCTCCCTAGCATCTCTGTCTCTCTCTCCCTCCCTAGCATCTCTCTCTCCCCCCTAGCATCTCTCTCTCTCTCTGTCTCTTTCCCTCCCTAGCATTTCTCTCTCTCTCTCCCTAGCATATGTCTCTCTCTCCCTAGCATCTCTCTCTCTCTCTCTCTCTCTCTCTCTCTGTCTCCCTCCCTAGCATCTCTCTCTCTCCCTAGCATCTCTCTCTCTGTCTCCCTCCCTAGCATCTCTCTCTCTCTGTCTCTTTCCCTCCCTAGCATATCTCTCTCTCCCTCCATAGCATCTCTCTCTCCTTCCCTAACATCTCTCTCTCCCTCCCTAACATCTCTCTCCCTCCCTAACATCTCTCTCTCTCCCTCCCTAGCATCTCTCTCTCTCCCTCCCTAACATCTCTCTCTCCCTCCCTAACATCTCTCTCCCTCCCTAACATCTCTCTCTCTCTCTGTCTCTCTCTCCCTCCCTAACATCTCTCTCTCTCTCCCTCTCCCTCCCTAACATCTCTCTCTCCCTCCCTAACATCTCTCTCTCCCTCCCTAACATCTCTCTCTCCCTCCCTAACATCTCTCTCTCTCCCTCCCTAACATCTCTCTCTCTCCCTCCCTAACATCTCTCTCTCTCCCTCCCTAACATCTCTCTCTCTCTCCCTAACAACTCTCTCTCCCTCCCTAACATCTCTCTCTCTCCCTCCCTAACATCTCTCTCTCTCCCTCCCTAACAACTCTCTCTCCCTCCCTAACAACTCTCTCTCCCTCCCTAACATCTCTCTCTCCCTCCCTAACATCTCTCTCTCCCTCCCTAACCTCTCTCTCTCCCTCCCTAACATCTCTCTCTCCCTCCCTAACATCTCTCTCTCCCTCCCTAACATCTCTCTCTCCCTCCCTAACATCTCTCTCTCTCCCTCCCTAACATCTCTCTCTCTCCCTCTCCCTCCCTAACATCTCTCCCTCTCCCTCCCTAACATCTCTCCCTCTCCCTCCCTAACATCTCTCCCTCTCCCTCCCTAACATCTCTCTCTCTCCCTCCCTAACATCTCTCTCTCCCTCCCTAACATCTCTCTCTCTCCCTCCCTAACATCTCTCTCTCTCCCTCCCTAACATCTCTCTCTCTCCCTCCCTAACATCTCTCTCTCTCCCTCCCTAACATCTCTCTCTCTCCCTCCCTAACATCTCTCTCTCTCCCTCCCTAACATCTCTCTCTCCCTCCCTAACATCTCTCTCTCTCCCTAGCATCTCTCTCTCCCTCCCTATCTCTCTCTCTCTCTCTCTCTCTCTCTCTCTCTCTCTCTCTCTCTCTCTCTCTCTCTCTCTCCCTCTCCCTCTCCCTCTCTCTCTCTCTCTCCCTCTCCCTCCCTAACATCTCTCTCTCTCCCTCCCTAACATCTCTCTCTCCCTCCCTAACATCTCTCTCTGTCTCTCTCTCCCTCCCTAACATCTCTCTCTCTCCCTCCCTAACATCTCTCTCTCTCCCTCCCTAACATCTCTCTCTCTCCCTCCCTAACATCTCTCTCTCTCTCTCTGTCTCTCTCTCCCTCCCTAACATCTCTCTCTCTCCCTCCCTAACATCTCTCTCTCTCCCTCCCTAACATCTCTCTCTCTCCCTCCCTAACATCTCTCTCCCTCCCTAACATCTCTCTCTCTCCCTCCCTAACATCTCTTTCTCTCCCTCTAACATCTCTCTCTCCCTCCCTAACATCTCTCTCTCTCTCTGTCTCTCTCTCCCTCCCTAACATCTCTCTCTCCCTCCCTAACATCTCTCGCTCCCTCCCTAACATCTCTCTCTCTCCCTCCCTAGCATCTCTCTCTCCCTCCCTAACATCTCTCTCTCTCCCTCTCTAACATCTCTCTCTCCCTCCCTAACATCTCTCTCTCTCCCTCTCTAACATCTCTCTCTCCCTCCCTAACATCTCTCTCTCCCTCCCTAACATCTCTCTCTCCCTCCCTAACATCTCTCTCTCCCTCCCTAACATCTCTCTCTCCCTCCCTAACATCTCTCTCTCTCTCCCTCCCTAACATCTCTCTCTCTCCCTCCCTAACATCTCTCTCTCTCCCTCCCTAGCATCTCTCTCTCTCCCTCCCTAGCATCTCTCTCTCTCCCTCCCTAGCATCTCTCTCTCCCTCCCTAACATCTCTCTCTCCCTCCCTAACATCTCTGTCTCTCCCTCCCTAGCATCTCTCTCTCCCTCCCTAGCATCTCTCTCTCTCCCTCCCTAGCATCTCTCTCTCCCTCCCTAGCATCTCTCTCTCCCTCCTTAACATCTCTCTCTCCCTCCCTAACATCTCTCTCCCTCCCTAACATCTCTCTCTCTCCCTAACATCTCTCTCTCTCCCTCCCTAGCATCTCTCTCTCCCTCCCTAGCATCTCTCTCTCCCTCCCTAGCATCTCTCTCTCCCTCCCTAGCATCTCTCTCTCTCCCTAACACCTCTCTCCCTCCCTAGCATCTCTCTCTCCCTCCCTAGCATCTCTCTCTCCCTCCCTAGCATCTCTCTCTCCCTCCCTAACATCTCTCTCTCCCTCCCTAACATCTCTCTCTCCCTCCCTAGCATCTCTCTCTCTCTCCCTCCCTAGCATCTCTCTCTCTCCCTCCCTAACATCTCTCTCTCCCTCCCTAACATCTCTCTCTCCCTCCCTAACATCTCTCTCTCCCTCCCTAACATCTCTCTCTCTCCCTCCCTAACATCTCTCTCTCTCCCTCCCTAACATCTCTCTCTCTCCCTCCCTAACATCTCTCTCTCTCTCGCTCCCTCCCTAGCATCTCTCTCTCTCTCTCTCCCTCCCTAGCATCTCTCTCTCTCTCCCTCCTTAGCATCGCTCCCTCTCCAGCATATGTAATTCTCCAGACATACAATGCATTTTTAATAGAGCTGTCACGGCTGTCAATGTCGTTCTCCTCCTCCGACGAGGAGGAGCATGGATCGGACCAAGATGCGGAGTAGGAGGTATTCATGATTTTAATGACAAACCAACAAACACTACAAATTAACAAAAACAACAAACGTGACTAACCTGTAACAGTCCTGTGTGGCCCAAACGCTAACACAGGAAACAAACACCCACAAACCACCAGTGAAACCCTGGCTGCCTTAGTATGACTCTCAATCAGAGACAAACGATACACACCTGTCTCTAATTGAGAATCATACCAGGCCGAACACAAAACCCCACATAGAAATAGAAAACATAGACTGCCCACCCAACACTCACGCCCTGACCAATAAAGACATATAAAACAGGTCAGGAACGTGACATAACCCCCCCCTTAAGGTGCGAACTCCGGGCGCACCAGCACAAAGTCTAGGGGAGGGTCTGGGTGGGCATCTGACCACGGTGGTGGCTCAGGCTCTGGGCGAGGTCCCCACCCCACCATAGTCACTCCCCGCTTCCGTATCCCCCTCCCAATGACCACCCTCCAACTCAACCCACCTAAATGAAGGGGCAGCATCGGGATAAGGGCCAGCACCGGGATAAGGGGCAGCAGCTCCGGGATAAGGGGCAGCAGCTCCGGGATAAGGGGCAGCAGCTCCGGGATAAGGGGCAGCAGCTCCGGGATAAGGGGCAGCAGCTCCGGGATAAGGGGCAGCAGCTCCGGGATAAGGGGCGGCAGCTCATGACTGGGTGGCAGCTCATGACTGGGTGGCAGCTCATGACTGGGTGGCAGCTCATGACTGTAGGGCAGCTCATGACTGTAGGGCAGCTCATGACTGGAGGGCAGCTCATGACTGGAGGGCAGCTCATGACTGGAGGGCAGCTCATGACTGGAGGGCAGCTCATGACTGGAGGGCAGCTCATGACCGTAGGGCAGCTCATGACTGTCTGGCGTCTCTGGCAGCTCCTGACTGGCTGGCGTCTCTGGCAGCTCCTGACTGGCTGGCGTCTCTGGCAGCTCCTGACTGGCTGGCGTCTCTGGCAGCTCCTGACTGGCTGGCGTCTCTGGCAGCTCCTGACTGGCTGGCGTCTCTGGCAGCTCCTGACTGGCTGGCGTCTCTGGCAGCTCCTGACTGGCTGGCGTCTCTGGCAGCTCCTGACTGGCTGGCGTCTCTGGCAGCTCCTGACTGGCTGGCGTCTCTGGCAGCTCCTGACTGGCTGGCGGCTCTGGCAGCTCCTGACTGGCTGGCGGCTCTGGCAGCTCCTGACTGACGGACGGCTCTAACGGCTCGGGACAGACGGGCGGCTCTAATGGCTCGTGGCAGACGGATGGCTCAGATGGCGCTTGGCAGACGGATGGCTCAGACGGCGCTGGGCAGACGGATGGCTCAGACGGCGTTGGGCAGACGGATGGCTCAGACGGCGTTGGGCAGACGGATGGCTCAGACGGCGTTGGGCAGACGGATGGCTCAGACGGCGTTGGGCAGACGGATGGCTCAGACGGCGTTGGGCAGACAGATGGCTCAGACGGCGTTGGGCAGACAGATGGCTCAGACGGCGTTGGGCAGACGGATGGCTCAGACGGCGTTGGGCAGACGGATGGCTCAGACGGCGCTGGGCAGACGGATGGCTCAGACGGCGCTGGGCAGACAGATGGCTCAGACGGCGCTGGGCAGCCGGGCAGTTCAGGCACCGCTGGGCAGACGGCAGACTCTGGCCGGCTGAGACGCACAATAGGCCTGATGCGTGGTGCCGGAACTGGAGGTACCGGGCTGAGGGCACGCACCTCAGGGCGAGTGCGGGGAGGAGGAACAGGGCTCTGGAGATGCACTGGAAGCCTGGTGCGTGGTGTAGGCACTGGTGGTACTGGGCTGGGGCGGGAAGGTGGCGCCGGATATGCCGGACCGTGAAGGAGGACACGCGCTCTTGAGCACCGAGCCTCTCCAACCTTACCAGGTTGAATGGTCCCCGTAGCCCTGCCAGTGCGGCGAGGTGGAATAGCCCGCACTGGGCTATGCAGGCGAACCGGGGACACCACCTGTAAGGCTGGTGCCATGTACGCCGGCCCGAGGAGACGTACTGGAGGCCAGATACGTTGGGCCGGCTTCATGACATCCGGCTCGATGCCCAACCTAGCCCTCCCAGTGCGGCAAGGTGGAATAGCCCGCACTGGGCTAAGCACGCGTACTGGGGACACCGTGCGCTTTACCGCATAACACGGTGTCTGACCAGTACGACGCCCTCTCACTCCACGGTAAGCCCGGGGAGTTGGCTCAGGTAACCAACCCGGCTTCGCCACACTCCCCTTTAGCCCCCCCCCCAAGAAATTTTTGGGTGAGCCTCTCGGGCTTCCAGCCTCTCTTACGTGCTGCCTCCTCATACCAGCGCTCCTGGGCTGTGGCTGCCTCCTTCTCCTCCCGAGAGCGGCGATTCTCTGCCACCTTAGCCCAGGGTCCTTCTCCGTTGAGTATTTGCTCCCATGTCCATTCCTCTTCTCTCCATTGCCTTTGTTCTTGCCGTCCTTCTCCAATCCGCTTGGTCCTGGTTTGGTGGGTGTTTCTGTCACGGCTGTCAATGTCGTTCTCCTCCTCCGACGAGGAGGAGCATGGATCGGACCAAGATGCGGAGTAGGAGGTATTCATGATTTTAATGACAAACCAACAAACACTACAAATTAACAAAAACAACAAACGTGACTAACCTGTAACAGTCCTGTGTGGCCCAAACGCTAACACAGGAAACAAACACCCACAAACCACCAGTGAAACCCTGGCTGCCTTAGTATGACTCTCAATCAGAGACAAACGATACACACCTGTCTCTAATTGAGAATCATACCAGGCCGAACACAAAACCCCACATAGAAATAGAAAACATAGACTGCCCACCCAACACTCACGCCCTGACCAATAAAGACATATAAAACAAGAGAAAACAGGTCAGGAACGTGACAAGAGCTACCTTATCAGCAACATAAAGGTGACATTGAGTATGGAGGAAGTTTTCTCCCTATGCACTCACACATGGCACCAGCTAATTGAGATGTTGGTGCAACAAAGGTATTTTGGCCAGGGTTCACTGGGCCTCCTGTGTGTTTGATTTAATTTCTTGATTGATTTTGATTGCTGTTTTTTCCACCATGGTTTAGATTGGATGGTTAGGAACTACAACACTAGAGAAAGTGGTGTGATGTAGCAGTTCCTTGCCCACGCCCCCACACACACAAACATACATACATACACAAACACATACATATACACAAACATACATACATACACAAACACATACATATACACAAACAGACATACATACACAAACACATACATATACACAAACAGACATACATACACAAACACATACATATACACAAACATACATACATACACAAACACATACATATACACACACAAACATACATACATACACAAACACATACATATACACAAACAAACATACATACACAAACATACATACATATACACAGACATATACACACACAAACATACATACATATACACAGACATACATACACAAACACATACATATACACACACAAACATACATACACAAACATACATACATACACAAACACATACATATACACAAACAGACGTATACACACACAAACATACATACATACACATACATATACACAGACATACATATACACACACAAACATACATACACAAACATACATACATATACACAGACATATACACACACAAACATACATACATATACACAGACATACATACACAAACACATACATATACACACACAAACATACATACACAAACATACATACATACACAAACACATACATATACACAAACAGACGTATACACACACAAACATACATACATACACATACATATACACAAACAGACATACATATACACACACAAACATACATACATACACAAACACATACATATACACAAACAGACATACATATACACACACAAACATATATACATACACAAACACATACATATACACAAACAGACATACATACATACACAAACACATACATATACACAAACAGACATACATATACACACACATACATACATACATACATACATACACAAACACATACATATACACAAACAGACATACATATACACACACAAACAAACAAACATACATACATACACAAACACATACACAAACAGACATACATATACACACAAACAGACATACATGTACACACACAAACAAACATACATATACACACACACATACATACATATACACACACATATATATATATATATATACACACAAACACATACATATACACACACAAACATACATACATACACAAACACATACATATACACAAACAGACATACATATACACACACAAACAGACATACATATACACACACAAACAGACATACATAAACAAACGCATACATATACACAAACACATACATATACACACACAAACAGACATACATATACAAACACATACATATACACAAACAGACATACATATACACACACAAACAAACATACATATACACACACACACACATACATATACACACACATATATATACACACACAAACACATACATATACACACACATACATACAGTTGAAGTCGGAAGTTTACATACACCTTAGCCGAATACATTTAAACTCAGTTTTTCACAATTCCTGACATTTAATCCTAGTATAAATTCCCTGTATTAGGTCAGTTAGGATCACCACTTTATTTTAAGAATGTGAAATGTCAGAATAATAGTAGAGATAATGATTTATTTATTTCATCACATTCCCAGTGGGTCACAAGTTTACATACACTCAATTAGTATTTGGTAGCATTGCCTTTAAATTGTTTAACTTGGGTCAAACGTTTCGGGTAGCCGTCCACAAGCTTCCCCCAATAAGTTGGGTTAATTTTGGCCCATTCCTCATGACAGAGCTGGTGTAACTGAGTCAGGTTTGTAGGCCTCCTTGCTCGCACACGCTTTTTCAGTTCTGCCCACACATTTTCTATGGGATTGAGGTCAGGGCTTTGTGATGGCCACTCCAATACCTTGACTTTGTTGTCCTTATCCCTTTCACACGTACCATCACAAGGGTGTGATCGTTCTACAGTGGTCCATGAAGCGTACAATCACACCTGTGTGATTAGAAGGCTTATTTAGAACTGCCAGTTTCGAATGATGCAACAATCTGCATTTGAGCTGGCCACACTTTTTTCAGAAACTATTTACACAAACACAGTCCTTACACAGTTATGTCCAGAATGTGAGCAGTTTATTTTTGGATGCAATGTTCAGATATTCACAGAAGTATCTATAGCATAACTCAATCATCCAAACCGGAAAAATGTAGGCTACAAGCAGGAATATTTTCTAACTCTCGGCTGACATAAACTACAATATGAATTAGCTAATAGCAATTACTATTTATAATTTATCACATCACAGGTGAGCTCACCATTGATCGAAATAATTGAGTAAAACGCTTTCTAGAAATCGAAGTAATCCGACGATGAGCTTCAGCGCGCAGCCATGCTTTTTTTCCTCACAGAAACCTAAGATAATAAGAGAAGACAAGATGAGTTTGGTCTGTTTATAGTATGCATGTTGAAGGGATGTGTCGTCTACCATCGTTCACATCCCACCATTCACTTCCTGAAGTTCTCAAAAAATGAGTGAACCCTTACTCACCTCATTTTATTATAGCATCTTTGGTCCGACAGACGATTACGTGAAACCCAGAATGCATTGTATGTCAACAAACATGGCTCCACACATAGCTGGAATTGGCTTAGCTCATCATAATCAGTACAGCCTTCAAAAAAGTATTTTACACACATACTATGTGCCCATTACAATCTATGCAAGAATCGGAATGCATGATTTATTACCGGTACTTGAAAAACATGTGATTAAAACAGTAAATATATAAATAATTACCACACAAAACATTTTCTGATGGTGATTTGATACAAATGGCGCGTTCAGGCAGTCAATCACATAACCTCTCACTCCCACTCTGAGCCATTCAGTGTTGTTGTTTATGTATGTAGCTAGTGAGCTAAGCTGTAGCATCAGTAATGTCTTTCAAAAGGAGACAACTCACAAATGCGGAAATTCTGGAGATTTTTTATAAATTCTGACAATGAGTCAAAGAGAGGGCTCACAAAAGTCAGAAATAGCATTAAATAGCATTGAAATTAATCACTTACCTTTGATGATCTTCATCTGGTGGCACTCCCAGGTCTCCATGTTAGACAATAAATGTTTGTTTTGTTCGATAATGTCCCTCTTTATGACCAAAAACCTCCTTTTTGTTCGCTCGTTTTGTCCAGTAATCCGAATGCACAAGGCGCAGACGAAAAGTTTTTAAAAAGTACAATAAAAGTTAGTAGAAACATGCCAAACGATGTTTAAAATCAATCCTCCGGTTGTTTTTGTCATAAATAATTAATAATATTTCAACCGGACAAAAGCTTCGTCAATAGGAAAGGAGAAACAAGAAAGGCGCTTTCCCGATCAGGCGCATGGCTGATGTCTGGAAATTTCCACTGGCTACTGATTGAAAGTGCTGTATCTCCCTCTCAGAGTAAAAGCCTCAAACAATGCCTGAAGACTGGCCACATGTAGAAGAAGCCATAGAGCTCGTGAACTGGGTCCTAAGTCTTTGTATGGTGGATAGGCTTTCAATGGAAAAACAGCCTTTCAAAATAATAGTACTTCTTGGTTGGATTTTCCTCGGGTTTTCACCTGCCATATCAGTTCTGTTATACTCACAGACATTATTTTAACCGTTTTGGAAACTTTAGAGTGTTTTCTATTCAAATCTACTAATTATATGCATATCCTAGCGTCTGGGCCTGAGTAGCAGGCAGTTTAATTTGGGCACGCTTTTCATCCAAAATTCCGAATTCAGCCCCCTACCCTAGTGAAGTTAAGCTATTTTGCCACAAGTTTGGAAGTATGCTTGGGGTCATTGTCCATTTGGAAGACCCATTTGCAACCAAGTTTTAACTTCCTGACTGATGTCTTGAGATGTTGCTTCAATATATCCACATATATTTCCTTCCTCATGAGGCCATCTATTTTGTGAAGTGCACCAGTCCCTCCTGCAGCAAAGCACCCCCACAACATGATGCTGCCACCCCCGTGCTTCACGGTTGGGATGGTATTCTTCGGCTTGCAAGCCTCCCCCTTTTTCCTCCAAACATAACGATGGTCATTATGGCCAAACAGTTCTATTTTTGTTTCATCAGACCAGAGGATATTTCTCCAAAAAGTACAATCTTTGTTCCCATGTGCAGTTGCAAACCATAGTCTGGACAAACCATTCACAGAGACGAACTGATATCTTTCCGACAGATAAGATCTAAACCAGGCCAGAACTTGTCCCTGTAGACCAATTTGGGTTTCCAATCTCTCCAAAATAATGTGGTGATCGATGGTATCAAAGGCAGCACTAAGGTCTAGGAGCACGAGGACAGATGCAAAGCCTCGGTCTGACGCCATTAAAAGGTCATTTTCCACCTTCACAAGTGCAGTCTCAGTGCTATGATGGGGTCTAAAACCAGACTGAAGCGGATACATTGTTTGTCTTCAGGAAGGCAGTGAGTTGCTGCGCAATAGCTTTTTCTAAACATTTTGAGAGGAATGGAAGATTCGATATAGGCCGATAGTTTTTTATATTTTCTGGGTCAAGGTTTGGCTTTTTCAAGAGAGGCTTTATTACTGCCACTTTTAGTGAGTTTGGTACACATCCGGTGGATAGAGAGACGTTTATTGTGTTCAACGTAGGAGGGCCGAGCACAGGAAGCAGCACTTTCGGTAGTTTAGTTGGAATAGGGTCCAGTATGCAGCTTGAAGGTTTAGAGGCCATGATTATTTTCATCATTGTGTCAAGAGATATAGTACTAAAACACTTAAGTGTCTCTCTTGATCCTAGGTCCTGGCAGAGTTGTGCAGACTCAGGACAGCTGAGCTTTGGAGGAATACGCAGATTTAAAGAGGAGTCCGTAATTTGCTTTCTAATGATCATGATCTTTTCCTCAAAGAAGTTCATGAATTTATTACTGCTGAAGTGAAAGCCATCCTCACTTGGAGAATGTTGCTTTTTAGTTAGCTTTGCGACAGTATCAAAAAGATACTGTTAGCACACGGGGACAAACACCTACCCGGAGGTGAAAGCATTTCTGCCAAATATGCCCCCCTAGACTCGACTATGACAAAACAACCAACAGCTGGCTGGGATGTCCTTGCCCTATTGCTCTCCTTGTTCGGTCGCCAGCTGTACGCTGTTTCCTCCAACACGAACTTGTGAGAAAAAGGGGTAAAAAGTACCCCCCTCAAAAAACTTCTCCAATCTTTTTGGCTCTATAACAAAGAACAAACAGCAAAAACATATATGTGATCAAATGCAAATTTAGAATCAGCTATTGAAGACTACCAGAACCCAATGGATTCTCCAATTACATTGAATGAACTACAGGACAAAATACAAACCCTCCAACCCAAAAAGGCCTGTGGTGTTGATGGTATCCTAAATGAAATGATAAAATATACAGACCACAATTTCCAAGTGGCTATACTTAAACTCTTTAACATCTTCCGCTCTGGCATCATCCCCAATATTTGGAACCGATTGGACTGATAACCCCAATCCACAAAAGTGGAGACAAATTCAAATTGTATTTGGCACATGTGCCGAATACAACAGGTGTAGTAGACCTTACAGTGAAATGCTTACTTACAAGCCCTTAACAAACAATGCAGTTTTAAGAAAAATAAGTGTTAAGTAAAAAAATAGATAAGTTAAAAATCAAAATAACTAATAATTAAAGAGTAGCAGTAAAATATCAGTAGCGAGGCTATATACAGGGGGTACCGGTACAGAGTCAATGTGCGGGGGCACAGGTTAGTTGGGGTAATTGAGTTAATATGTACATGTAGGTAGAGTTAAAGTGACTATGCATAGATAATAAACAGAGAGTAGCAGCAGCGTTAAAGAGAGGGGAGGGGGGGACAATGCAAAAGTCTGGGTAGCCCTTTGATTAGCTGTTCAGGAGTCTTATGGCTTGGGGGTAGAAGCTGTTAAGAAGCCTTTTGGTCCTAGGCTTGGTGCTCTGGTACCGCATGCCATGCGGTAGCAGAGAGAACCGTCTATGACTAGGGTGGCTGGAGTCTTTGACAATTTTTAGGGCCTTCCTCAGACACCGCCTGGTATAGAGGTCCTGGATGGCAGGAAGCTTGGCCCCGGTGATGTACTGGGCCGTACGCACTACCCTTTGTAGGGTGCCGAGCAGTTGCCATACCAGGCAGTGATGCAACCAGTCAGGATGCTCTCGATGGTGCAGCTGTAGAACTTATTGAGGATCTGAGGACCCATGCCAAATCTTTTCAGTCTCCTGAGGGGGAATAGGCTTTGTCATGCCCTCTTTGCGACTGTCTTGGTGTGTTTGGATGATGATTGTTTGTTGGTGATGTGGACACCAAGGAACTTGAAGCTCTCAACCTGCTCCACTACAGCCCCGTCAATGAGAATGGAGGCGTGCTCGGTCCTCTTTTTCCTGTAGTCCACAGTCATCTCCTTTGTCTTGATCACATTGAGGGAGAGGTTCTTATCCTGGCACCACACGGCCAGGTCTCTGACATCCTCCCTATAGGCTGTCTCATCGTTGTCGGTGATCAGGCCTACCACTGTTGTGTCGTCTGCAAACTTAATGATGGTGTTGGAGTCATGCCTGGCCATGCAGTCATGAGTGAACAGGGAGTACTGGAGGGGACTGAGCACCAATCCTGAGGGGCCCCGTGTTGAGGATCAGCGTGGCGGATGTGTTGTTTCCTAACCTTACCACTTGGGGACGGCCCGTCAGGAAGTCCAGGGTCCTTAGCTTAGTGATGAGCTTTGAGAGCACTATGCTGTTGAATGCTGAGCTGTAGTCAATGAACAGCATTCTCACATAGGTGTTCCTTTTGTCCTGGTGGGAAAGGGCAGTGTGGAGTGCAATAGAGATAGCATCATCTGTGGATCTGTCGATATGCAAATTGGGGGGTGGGGGGTGTAGGGTTTCTGGGATAATGATGTTGATATGAGCCATGACCAGCCTTTCAAAGCACTTCGTGGCTGCAGGCTACTGAGTGCCATGGGTCGGTAGTCATTTAGGCAGGTTACCTTAGTGTTCTTGGGCAAAGGGACTATGGTGGTCTGCTTGAAACATGTTGTTATTACAGACTTAGTCAGGGACAGGTTGAAAATGTCAGTGAAGACACTTTCCAGTTGGTCAGCGCATTCTCTGAGTACATGTCCTGGTAATCCAGGACGGCCTTTTGAATGTTGTCCTGTTTAAAGGTTTTACTCACATCGGCTGCGGAGAGCGTGATCACACAGTCATCCGGAACAGCTGATCTGGGAGCTCGTCTGGTAGGCTCGTGTCACTGAGCAGCTTGCAGTTGTGCTTCTCTTTGTAGTCTGTAATAGTTTAAAAACCTCGAGACTTCCTTACTATTAGATTTCGTGCACCAGCTGCTGTTTACAAATATACAAAGACGGCCGCCCCTTGTCTTACGGGAAGCGGCTGTTCTATCTTGCCGATGCTGCGTAAACCCCGCCAGCTGTATGTTATTCATGTCGTCGTTCAGCCACGACTCTGTGAAACATAAGATATTACAGTTTTTAATGTCCCGTTAATAGGATATTCGTGATGGTAGTTCATCTATTTTGTTATCCAATGATTGTACGTTGGCTAATAGGACTGATGGTAGAGCAGATTACCCACTCACCGTCAGATCCTTACAAGGCACCCTGACCTACGTCCCCAATATCTCCTTCTCTTTCTCATGTGAATCACGAGGATGTAGGCCTTGCCCGGTATCTGGAGTAAATACTTTGCGTCCGACTCGTTAAAGAAAAAAAAAAAAAAAAAAAATCTGTATCCAGTACGAGGTGAGTAATCGCTGTCCTGATATCCAGAAGCTCTTTTCAGCCATAATACACGGTGGCAGAAACATTATGTACAAAAAACGCGAAAAAACGTACTCAATAGCACAATTGGTTAGGAGACCGTAAAACGGCAGCCATCTCCTCCGGCGCCATTATATTGTCCCAATAACTACCGTGGGATATGCGTCAACAGCAACCTTGGGAAAATCTTCTGCGTTATCATTAACAGCAGACTCATACATTTCCTCAGTGAAAACAATGTATTGAGCAAATGTCAAGGTCATTTAGGGGTGTCAGGTAGCTAGTGGTTAGAGTCTAGTGGTTAGAGCGTTGGGCCAGTAATGAAAGGTTGCTGGATCGAATCCCCGAGCTGACAAGGTAAAAATATGTCGTTCTGCCCCTGAACAAGACAGTTAACCCACTGTTCCCCGGTAGGCCATCATTGCAAATAAGAATTTGTTCTGAACTGACTTGCCTAGTTAAATTAAGGTTAAATATAAATAAAATTAGAACAGTCTGCAGCACCCAGCCTCACCCGACTAGAATCTAAAGACCAATGTCTACTGTTTGCTGATGATCTGGTGCTTCTTTCCCCAACCAAGGAGGGCTTATAGCAGCACATAGATGTTCTACACAGATCCTGTCAGACCTGGGCCCTGACAGTAAATCTCAGTAAGACTAAAATAATGATGTTCCAAGTAAGGTCCAGTTGCCATGACCACAAATACCAATTCTGTCTATAGTAGACACCGTTCCCAAACTGAGGTACACGCACAATTCTGTCTATAGTAGACACCGTTCCCAAACTGAGGTACACGCACAATTCTGTCTATAGTAGACACCGTTCCCAAACTGAGGTACACGCACAATTCTGTCTATAGTAGACACCGTTCCCAAACTGAGGTACACGCACAATTCTGTCGGGGGAATTCCAAATGCATTTTCTTGTGTTTTATTTTTTTTTACATGTTTCAAGCAGTCCATTTATATTTTCCAACTGGGGGGTACATTTGGGTAAGGTTTTTTTCTTGCCTTAGTAGCCTCGTTTCACTGCCAAAAATGTAATTCAACCATCTAGTGTTCAGCCAAATAACAACACAATGTCAAATACAGGTAGCCTAGTCAAATAATTAACATCCAACCACATTAACCATTACTCTCTCGCGGGAATTCCACTAACGGTCCGTACGTAGCCAAATGTAGCTTCTGCTCATGTTGGTATCTGCACTGATGGCGCAAAATCCATGACAGGGAGACATAGTGGAGTGGTAACGCGCGTGCAAGCAGTTGCTCCCGACGCCACTTAGGCGCCACTCCCGACACCACAGCTTTAAAGATGTTTTGGACACTACAGTGAAAATGGTTCACTTTGTTAAAGCAAGGCCCCTGAACTCTTGTGTATTTTCTGCACTATGCAATGATATGGGCAGCAACCATGTAACGCTTTTACAACATACAGATGTTGCGCTGGTTATCAAGGAGCAAAGTATTGACAAATTTTTTTAAATTGAGAGACCAGTTTAAAGATTTCTTCTTTACTGACCATAATTTTCACTTGTCTGACCGCTTGCATGATGACGAGTTTCTCACATGACTGGCCTATCTGGGTGATGTCTTTTCTCGCCTGAATGATCTGAATCTAGGATTACAGGGACTATCCTCAACTATATTCAATGTGCGGGACAAAATTGAGGCTATGATTAAGAAGTTGGAGCTCTTCTCTGTCTGCATTAATGAACTCAAGCTTACGGACAATGTGAAATGTGATATAGCGAAGCACCTGAGTGAGTTGGGTGCGCAATTACGCAGGTACTTTCCAGAAATGGATGACACAAACAACTGGATTCGTTATCCCTTTCATGCCCTGCCTCCAGTCCACTTACCGATATCTGAACAAGAGAGCCTCATCGAAATTGCAACAAGCGGTTCTGTGAAAATTTTATTTAATCAGAAGCCACTGCCAGATTTCTAGATTGGGCTGCGCTCAGAGTATCCTGTCTTGGCAAATCGCGCTGTTAAGACACTAATGCCCTTTGCAACCACGTACCTATGTGAGAGTGGATTCTCGGTCCTCACTAGCATGAAAACTAAATGCAGGCACAGACTGTGTGTGGAAAATTATTTAAGACAGACTCTCTCCAGTACAACCCAACATTGCAGAGTTATGTGCATCCTTTCAAGCACACCCTTCTCATTAACCTGTGATGAGTTATTCACAATTTTCAATGAACAAATAAGGTGTAATATGGTTAAATAAAGGGAAAAGTTATTGATTATTATTATATTATTGTTTGTACCCTGGTCCTATAAGAGCTATTTGTCAATTCCCACAAGCCGGGTTGTGACAAAAACAATTCTCCCTATTTGCTGACATCTAGGGGAAGGCGTATGCAGTGCATCTCGACCAATAGAACACATGCAAATTAATAAACTGACCCCAGAACAGCCTGCCTTATTTCAGATTTCTCACTTCCTCACAGGAAAATTGCTCCAACTCGAGTTCTGTTTTACTCACAGATATAATTCAAACGGTTTTAGAAACTAGAGAGTGTTTTCTATCCAATAGTAATAATAATATGCATATTGTACGAGCAAGAATTAAGTACGAGGCAGTTTAATTTGGGAACAAAATTTTTACAAAGTGAAAACAGCACCCCCTATTGGGAAAAGGTTAAGAACAAGTTGTCCGTGATTGAGCATCCCGGTACACAATATGTCTGGTCCTTGTGTACTATAGAGTCCAGATGGGACTTCAATCTGTTACCGAGGACCTTGGCAAATATCTTATAGTCCGCACAGAGTAATGCCACAGGCCTCCATTTCTTAAGTTCACACAAGTCCCCTTTCTTGGGCAGGAGAGTCAGATCCGGCCGACGACAGCTCATCGGCAATTCTCCTACCCCAACGCACTCACGCAACAAGCTAAAGTCCAGTCCAATTATTCCCCAGAATTTTTTATAAAACTCCACTAGGAGTCATTCGACCCCCGCTGCATGGCCGGGGGACATCTGGGGTATGGCCTCTGCCAGTTCATGGGACAACAGAGGATTTCCCATTTCATCCCTCTGTGCTAGAGAGAGCTTAGAGAGTTCTGCAAGCAAAACCTGAGCACACATAAGATCACACAGTTCTGCCCTATAAAACGCCACAGTCCGCTCCCGCATCTCCCCCACCACAGAGGTCACCCTCCCATCAGACAGCTGTAGACAATGCATACCCTTGGCTTCACCGCTCTGTCTTTCCAAACCAAAGAAGAAGGAGCTGGGAGCATCCCTCTCCTTTAGCATGGAGAACCTAGCTCTTATAAGTGCTCTCTTTGATTTAACCTGAAAACAACTGCCCAGGTCCCTACGTAATTCAGCTAAATTAGTCTGGAGGTCTACATTGCCTTGCCCCACCAGCTCTACCTCCACCTCACTGATACTACACTCGAGTTCCATCAATAGTCTTCTAGCCTCTGAGGGTGAGAGAGCTGTATACTGTTGACAGAAAAGCCGAATTTTGACTTTTCCCACATCCCACAATTAACTCAGAGACTCATCCTCCTCTCTTCGCTGCCCCCACCTTTCCCAAAAAGTCTGTAAACCTGAGCAAAAAGTGGCATCTTTTAAGAGCTTTTCATTAAACTCCAGTAGGATGCATGCCGAGGCCCTGGTGAAATAGACGGCCGAGCCATGGTTATGTGGTGATCCAAAAACCCATCGGGAGAATGGTAGCGCCCAACAGCCTATTGCTCTGATTCCTGAATATGTAAAACCGATTGAGTCGGGCTGCACTCACCCTAGCCCCAAAGACCTTCACTCATGTATACTGTCTTGTGTTGGGATGTCTAGTTCTCCAAACATCCACTAGGTCAAACTGATAAATGATGTCCCTTAACTTCTCTGCGCTACGGATCCCTTTAGCGGGATCATTTTCCTAAACAACCGCTGAATTGCAGGGCGCAAAATATTACTAAAAATATTTATAATCATGCAATCACAAGTGAAATATACCAAAACACAGCTTAGCTTGTTGTTAATCCACCTATCCTGTCAGATTTTGAAAATATGCTTTGCAGCGAAAGCAATCCAAGCTTTTGTGAGTGTATCAATCAATGCTACAACGGCTAGCCCCAAATTAGCATGGTCAGGAAAGTCAGAAAAGCAATAAAATTAATCGCTTACCTTTGATAATCTTCGGATGTTTGCACTCACGAGACTCCCAGTTACACAACAAATGTTATTTTTGTTCGATAAATATTACTTTTATAACAAAAAAACGCCATTTGGGTTGCGCGTTATGTTCAGAAAACCAAAGCCTCGTTCCGTTCTACGAAAATTCCAAAAAGTATCCGTAATGTTCGTAGAAACATGTCAAATGTTTTTTATAATCAATCCTCAGGTTGTTTTTAACAAACATAATCGATAATATTTCAACCGGACCATAACCTATTCAATAAAAGAGAGATAGAAAATGGAGAGCTACCCCTCTCGCGCAGGAACTAATCAGAGGACACCTGACTAGTTTTGAAAAATCTCGCTCATTTTTCAAAATAAAAGCCTGAAACTATGTCTAAAGCCTGGTCACAGCCTGAGGAAGCCATTGGAAATGGAATCTGGTTGATACCCCTTTAAATGGAAGAAAGACGGGCCAGGAAACACAGATAAAAAAATCAAAAAAAATCACTTCCGGGTTATATTTCCTCAGGTTTCCGCCTGCAGAATCAGTTTTGTTATACTCACAGACAATATTTTGACAGTTTTGGAAACTTTGGAGTGTTTTCTATCCTAATCTGTAAATTATATGCATATTCTACGATCTGGACCTGAGAAATAGTCCGTTTACCTTGGGAACGTTATTAAAAAATAATAATAATAATAATCTGACCCCTAGCGTCAAGAGGTTAACACCCCCACTGAGCCTGAATGAGGCTCCTCCCCATTTATGTCTTTCATAAAATCCGTTGAGCAGTTCCAGTCCCCGCTGAACACCAGCGTCTCCTCTTTTTACGGCCAGACCCGGTGCAAAAAGGACTGCCACACCTGCACTAACATTTGTTCCATGGCTCAGCACACTTGCCCCTTTCCACCAGAGCCCCAATCGACTTCATTCACCACATCACTATGCGTCTCCTGCAGAAACAACAGCTGTACTTTTTTTATTTTACATATTCACCCAACACACTCCTCTTTCCCGCATCTCTGGTGCCATTTATATTGAGCGAGCCTACCCGAAGAGTCTCCATAAGAAGTGGGAGAAAAGCCAGCAAAGAAAGAGACCAATAGCAAAGCTCAAAAAGCCCCAGTGTCAGAAAAAAATGATGAATCTAAACAGTGTCTGAAGGTAGACCCTTACACACGGTTGTGACCCACTTCCTCAACCTGAAACGTTTCCTGAATGAGAGGACAACATGCCCCTCCTTTTTCATCACATGTTGTACTGATCTTAATAACTTTCCCAGATTGCAAAAAAAAGCTTAAAGATTAACCTTATTTTTCCCTTTAGTCTCATTCAGGAACCTTGACTGTTACCTCACCGTGTACTTTGACCCCTCTGCTTGACTGGCTATCAGCTCTGGACCCATTGAGAAGGAGTCTGAAAAGAAAGCCGCCTCATCGTCCTCTTCCTCAGACTCACCTTCCTCATCTCCATCTCCCATCCTGACCACCTGCCCTTTCTCTCTAGTCGGGGCCTCCCCCCCCAGCACCAGGCAAAGGTTCCTTATTGCCTTTGACCACACCAGCCTCTCCCCTCCCAACTCCTTTCTTCTCCCCCTTTTTTCTCTTCTGCATGACACCCCCCTTCTCACCCATAGTCGCTTACCCTTCCCCACTATACTCTCCTCATCCACTAGCATAACCTGACTAGACCCAGCCTCATCTACACCACCATCCATAACATGACGAGACCGAGTCTCAGCTACACCACCATCCATAACATGACTGTGCTTCTACACCTGCATTGCTTGCTGTTTGGGGTTTTAGGCTGGGTTTATGTACAGCACTTTGAGATATCAGCTGATGTAAGAAGGGCTAAATAAATACATTTGATTTGATTTGATGACTAGACCCAAGCCACATCTACACCACCATCCTTAACATGACTAGATCCAGCCTCATCTACACCACCATCCTTAACATGACTAGATCCAGCCTCATCTACACCACCATCCTTAACATGACTAGATCCAGCCTCATCTACACCACCATCCTTAACATGACTAGATCCAGCCTCATCTACACCACCATCCTTAACATGACTAGACCCAGCCTCATCTACACCACCATCCATAGCATGACTAAGCCCACCTATGCTGCCTGCATCTCATGGCCCCCTGCATGTTGACCTCGATTTCCCCCACTGGTGCTTGTACCCTCACCTTGTCTACGGCCTTTATGTGGGCACGCAAAGCTCTTATGCCAAGTCCCCACACTCAAAGCACTGCAGACTATCTTTTCTGGCAAACACCGTGTAGAGCCCCTCCCCATGCCTCACTTTAAAATGCACATTTTAACTGTTGCTCATTTTTATTCAGAAACATGAACACTTGCATCCGGAACGAAACAACATGCTTAACGGCATCTGCCTGAACCTGCCAACAGTACACGAAAACCGCTAGCAAACTTACCAAAACGACTCGGCTCTTTCCGGATTTGATCATCCGTAATAAACTGAAGCAGATTCGCAACTACCACCCTTGTCGAAGGAGTCGAAAGATGAGAAATCGACACCAACACATCCCTTAGAAATATTCCATTAGCAATCAGTCTACCCACTAAATTTACTATTTTCATGAACACAACCACAGCTTTGTTCATTCTGAATGGAGAAAGTACAGTACCATTCAAAAGTTTGGACACACCTACTCATTCAAGGGTTTTTCTTTATTTTTACTATTTTCTACATTGTATAATACTAGTGAAGACATCATCTATGAAATAACACATATGGAGTCATGTAGTAACCAAGAAAGTGTTCAGCCAATCAAAATATATTTTATATTTGAGATTCTTCAAAGCAGCCACCCTTTGCCTTGATGACAGCTTTGCACACTCTTGGCATTCTCTCAACCAGCTTCATGAGGTAGTCACCTGGAATGCATTTCAATTAACAGGTGGGCCTTGTTAAAAGTTAAATAGTGGAATTTCTTTCCTCGATGTGTTTGAGCCAATCAGTTGTGTTGTGACAAGGTAGGGTTGGTATACATAAGATAGCCCTATTTGATAAAAGACCAACTCCATATTATGGCAAGAACAGCTCAAATAAGCGAAGAGAAATGACAGTCCATCATTACTTTAAGACATGAAGGTCAGTCAGTGCGGAACATTTCAAGAACTTTGAAAGTTTCTTCAAGTACAGTCGTAAAAACCATCAAGCGCTATGATGAAACTGGCTCTCATGTGGACCGCCACAGCAAGGGAAGACCCAGAGTTACCTCTGCTGCAGAGGATAAGTTCATTAGAGTTACCAGCCTCAGAAATGGCAGCCCAAATAAATGCTTCACAGAGTTCAAGTAACAGACACCTCTCAACATCAACTGTTCAGAGGAGACTGCGTGAATCAGGTCTTCATGGTTGAATTGCTGCAAAGAAACCACTACTAAAGGACACCAATAAGAAGAAGAGACTTGCTTGGGCCAAGAAACACGAGCAATGGACATTAGACCGGGGGAAATCTGTCCTATGGTCTGATGAGTCCAAATTTGAGATTTTGGGTTCCAAACGCTGTCTTTGTGAGACGCAGAGTAGGTGAATGGATGATCTCCGCATGTGTGGTTCCCACAGTGAAACATGGAGGAAGAGGTGTGATGGTGTGCTTTGCTGGTGACACTGTCTGTGATTTATTTAGAATTCAAGGCACACTTAACCAGCATGGATACCACGGTATTCTGCAGCGATCTAGTTTGCGCTTAGTGGGACTATCATTTGTTTTTCAACAGGATGATGACCCAACACACCTCCAGGCTGTGTAAGGGTTATTTGACCAAGAATGAGAGTAATGGAGTGCTGCATCAGATGACCTGGCGTCCACAATCACCCGACCTCAACCCAATTGAGATGGTTTGGGATGAGTTGGACTGCAGAGTAAAGGAAAAGCAGCCAACAAGTGCTCAGCATATGTGGGAACTCCTTCAAGACTGTTAGAAAAGCATTCCAGGTGAAGGTGGTTGAGAGAATGCCAAGCATGTGCAACGCTGTCATCAAAGCAAAGGGGGGCTATTTTGAAGAATCTAAAATATATTTTGATTTGTTTAACACTTTTTTGGTTACTACATGAATCCATATGTGTTATTTCCAGGGTTGGATAGATTACTTTCTAAATGTAATCTGTTACAGTTACTAGTTACCTGTCCAAAATTGTAATCAGTAACTTAACTTTTGGGTTACCCAAACTCAGTAAAGTAATCTGATTACGTTCAGTTACTTTTAGATTACTTTCCCCTTAAGAGGCATTAGAAGAAAACAAAAATGTATGTTACCAATTGAACAACATCTATTGCAGGATAAATCAATGTTAAAGTTTACATAGCTGGCCATATATGGATGTTACATTGTACTTTATGGGTTGGTTATGTAGGCTTCTTCTAACCCATCGCTTTCTACTACATATAATAATACCATTAAATTATATCTTTACATTAAAAACCATGTAATATCCCTTGATCTTCAAGAATAGGACTTGGAAATATGGAAGTATAGATTAACCAAAATGTTTTACGCGAGCATAACCCCAAAACTAAGGACTTATTAGACAGCCCTACTCTGTTGCTCATTGAGTCGAGTTGAAAAATAAATGCTGCACTCATGGAATGGCATGCTTTAAGCACTACTGAAAAGTGCTATTTACATCTGCAAAATGAATGCCATATGCTGCATTTGCTATAGGACTATTGTTCACCTTTTTGTTGGTGACACTTTGATGTCTTGATAATATGCAGCTGTTTAAAGGGCAAATCCATTGATGAAACAATAACAAAACGGCCGCCCCGCCTCTGTTTTGGTAAAAAGCTGAGGGATTATTGCTTATCACTTATTAACCATAATTTTTTCAATTTACTTTATAATATAAATATTTGTTTTATTTGATTACTTTATTATTTTATTCCAAGTCATCATCTCATATCTAGAGAGCTGCTGCCTATGCTGTCTGACAAAATCACTATTTTAGTAGTTCTTCGAAGTAAATAAGGCATAGTTTAGGACTGCTAAGTATCAACTATCAATAATTTAGATCATGTATTTTCAGGCTCGCAAAGCAACTTTTTTTCTATCCCCCTAGATATTGTGTTCTCTTTTCTCTCCGTCTTTGTGTCTGTTCTGGACAAGTAAGCGGGCACGCAATGGATTATGGTCATTTTATTTAATTGCCTTGTTTTCTGCTCTAAACTATGTAGAATGTGGCCTGTTGGAAACTACAACTTCCTACTACATCTTACACTGTTAAGGCTTGATCGGATTTATCTCTACAGAAACTGCACATCGAGCTCACAGAAAAAAAACTGAACGAAATGGAATTCAAATAATTGAACAGATGTAGGTGAACGAGTTGTAAAGAATAAATAATACCTGGAATGTTGGTTAATCGCTCAGCACTAATGGCCACATTCACCAGTCAGCAGTCCCTCAACCTGTAAGGCTTTTCATTGACTTGTCCTCTGGTCCCTCATTTCCAGCTTCTTTTAGGTTTCTGTTGTTGTTATTTGTTTCCTCTCCATTACTCAGAGATAATGGAAGAGGCACTTTGGCCAGTTTGTCCCACAGATTCCTACCAAGCACTTTGCCTTTAGCCTTTATTTATGATTTAGTGCCACATTTTAAATGGTTCAAATTGGAAACTGGAGAGAAATGACTTCTCTTCTCCCCCTCACACACACACACATACCGCCACCGCCACCATATATTTTCCCTGTGAGCATCAGCTCTTATCAAACAGAGGATAAAAAACCTCCCGCTTGTGCATTTTACCTCTGATTAAATTAAGCCTGGCTTGGTAGGCTCACCTCAGTATCTGTCATGCCTCACTAAAATGGAAATCCGCTTCTCGGAAAAGAAGGGAGATTAATGAATGCCCTTTGTAATAAACGAAATGGGAATCACAAATATGCGCAGTCATGAAATTTAATTGTGCTGCTTTCTGGTGACTGGTTTGGCTGGGCGGTGTGGTGTAGAGAGCGACGGAGAGGAAGACGAGGAGAGGGAGAGGAGTAGGGAAGAGAGAAGGGGGGGAAGAAAAAGAGAGGGAGAACAGGACCGGAGAAGAACGAGGTAGAGGAGAGGAGGCTGTGTTTGTGTGGGTGAGATGTGTTTAAATGTAATGCACTGTCTGAACGAGCTAATGAAACCACTGTTTATGACCCAACCAATTATATTGTGTCCTCTCCTGAATGGCCACAGAGGCTTTAAATCACACCGGTGCGCACATTCACACACACACACACACACACACTCACACACACACACACACACACACACACATACACACATTTCATGCTTATACACTGACACACACATACACTCTCTCTCTCTGACACACACATACACTCTCATACACACATTCTTTTCTCACTCTTTCTTCCTCACTCACTCACACACACACAGACACACCACTCTTCATTTACTTAATCAATTCCTTTTGTGCCATTAGAATTTCATTTGTCCCTTTCAAAAGGACACAAATATCGTCTTTGTGAAAGAGTGTTTGATGACTGTATGAATACACACAGGGCTTCACACCAGTGTCTGTCTTTGTACACTCTCTTTTGGACATTAGTGTTGGTCATATGAGGTGTTTTAATCGTTAGTTATTTGTATGCTTTAATGTTGTTCACACCGTGGGTTTTTTCATGTGGTTCTAGGAGCATCAATACCTTGCAGGGATGCTGTAAACCCCTCAGAACCACCCAGCAGCACTTATCAAAGAAACCCAGTTCCATAACACTACTTCCTCCACCACACACACACAGTGCACCACAGACAACCACACTGATAAATACAATCAAAGCAAAAAGGAAAGTAAGTCCTACTAATTAGCTGCTAATTCTTGTGAGGACTGCGCCAGCTTGATAAAGGGATGAAGCTGAAGCTCATTAAAGAAGGAGATGTGGTGTTGGACATTTACATTTTATTTTACAGCATTGTTTTTTATCCCGCTTTATGAAGTTTTCTGCATGTGGTGTGTAGGCGGGGGGAGGGAGGGATGGAGGAGGGGGCTGTTTCACTTGTCTTTTGGAGCGATTGTGTTCTCCCTTTCAGGCAGTGGGGGTCTCAGCCTCGAGCACATTAGCAGCTCCATGGGCCTTTGTTGCCACCTAGGGTTCACTTCTCTCCTCCCCCTCATCCTTGCTCTCCTCCTCCTGTGTGGGGGGAGTAGTCTCCATCTCTCTCCACCTCTCTCCTTCCTTCCAGACGCACATGTTGAGAGCAGCAGCAGCAGTGTGTGAGAAAGCAGGAGAGCGGGAGACGACAGGCTCTGCATGCCCTTTAAGAACACCCAACTCAATTAGAATAAAAAATGTGGCATATCATTATCATACATGTATGTGCTGCTGGTGCCAGAGGGCTGGGGACCCATGGAGAGAGACTATGTGTGGGCGGAACAGTCTCTCTCCCTCTACCTTTCTGTCTCTTCCCCTCCATCCCCTTCTCCCCATACCTCTCTCCCAAAGGGGAGTGATGGAGATATGCCAGAGCCTGTCAGTTTCTCTCTCTCTCCCTCTTATCCCCTCTTCCTCCACCACTCTCTCCCTTTCTCCAGGCCCTTTGAGGGAAGACTGCTTTCTGGTGGCTCTCTCCTCTCCACTCCACTCCTCACAGAGAAAATATCACTCTGTCTGTCAGGGGGCCCTGATGCAAGGCCGGTCCCACTATCTCATTCTTCTGTTTCTGTGAAGGAACAGGCTCAGGGGTTCTCCAAGCCTGGTGCCAGATCTCTTTGTGCTGTCTTCCCTACTCCTATGGTTGTGGTCATAATGGAAAGGGTACACCACAGCTTGTAGTAGCTGTTAGTTACTTGTCATTGTTCATGTCCTCCGCAGCAGTATAGTAATGATCATATCAGCACGTTTCCATGTTTTTATTAATGTGATTATTTAAACATGTTATGTACAGTATTTCACACTAGTAAAAATACTGAAAATGCTCCCGTCTCTCTCTGAACACGTTTTACTTGTGTAGCGTTATCTCCTTCAGTGTATATTGTGTAGTGCTGTCATACTCCTGGCCTCTCTCTTTATCTCCTTCAGTGTATATTGTGTAGTGCCGTCATACTCCTGGCCTCTCTCTTTATCTCCTTCAGTGTATATTGTGTAGTGCCGTCATACTCCTGGCCTCTCTCTTTATCTCCTTCAGTGTATATTGTGTAGTGCTGTCATACTCCTGGCCTCTCTCTTTATTTCCTTCAGTGTATATTGTGTAGTGTTGTCATACTCCTGGCCTCTCTCTTTATCTCCTTCAGTGTATATTGTGTAGTGTTGTCATACTCCTGGCCTCTCTCCTTATCTCCTTCAGTGTATATTGTGTAGTGTTGTCATACTCCTGGCCTCTCTCTTTATCTCCTTCAGTGTATATTGTGTAGTGTTGTCATACTCCTGGCCTCTCTCTTTATCTCCTTCAGTGTATATTGTGTAGTGCCGTCATACTCCTGGCCTCTCTCTTTATCTCCTTCAGTGTATATTGTGTAGTGCTGTCATACTCCTGGCCTCTCTCTTTATCTCCTTCAGTGTATATTGTGTAGTGTTGTCATACTCCTGGCCTCTCTCTTTATCTCCTTCAGTGTATATTGTGTAGTGTTGTCATACTCCTGGCCTCTCTCTTTATCTCCTTCAGTGTATATTGTGTAGTGCTGTCATACTCCTGGCCTCTCTCTTTATCTCCTTCAGTGTATATTGTGTAGTGTTGTCATCCTCCTGGCTCTCTTTATCTCCTTCAGTGTATATTGTGTAGTGTTGTCATCCTCCTGGCTCTCTTTATCTCCTTCAGTGTATATTGTGTAGTGCCGTACTGGACAAATTAAGTCTTTAAGTGTTTGCTGGAGCTGCTAACAGAAAACATGACCAGGTCAGCGTAGGTACATTAAAATCAGCCAGTCAGTCTATTTCCAGTACTTAAGGAGCTCCTCTTAGCCCTTAGCATGTTAGCATGCATGTTAGCATGCGCTAGCTATTGGCCAGCCTGGTCTCTCCTCGCCTCCTGTCTCCCCATTGCCTGGGGATGTGATAGTGAATGGTGCCACAGGTAATTGGAAAATTGGCAGGCTTGTCCGAGAGATTTGGTGGATGGCACGGCCCGATACGTACGTCGGCCGGGGTTCACGACATGTCGTCCCCGGCAATGATAGATTTATATCGGCCCGCGGGTGGGGCCCGGCCGAAGGAGGGAGGTGGAGAAGTATCCTGAGTTCAGGAAAAAGTAAGGCATTTATCACCGGTGGGAGGCTGCATATCAAAAGTGCGTCCATAGAGGAGACACAGACAAGGTTTGTGTGAGTTACAGGGTGATATATGAACCAGAACTAAACTCTGGCCCTGGCTGATTTACGACTCCACTGCTAATGTCTTGCAGTTATCAAGCCTGGGAGATCCACTCTGCTTCGTAGTTATGCTGCGTTCCACCCTATTCCCTATACAGTGCACTACTTTTGACCAGGGCTAATAGGGACTGCAGTCTGATGTTTAAATACTCAATTGGCCCAATTAGCTGCTGTTGAAGTGCACTTGGGAGGTCTGGGATATTTTCTCCTGTGTTATAATAACTACCACAGGAGTAGGGCTGGCACAATTACTTTATAACCATGTAACCGATGGTCGTAGATAAAGACCTTCATGAAAATAAAAGAACCGTCATAACAGTTTTTTTGTGGAATGAACAGCTGATTGAAGACTGGACGGCTGGGCATTTGTGAGGTTGAGACCAACTTTGTTTCTCCTTGCTGAAACAAGCCAGGTGTTTTATGCTTAGGCAACGCCCCCCTCCCTGCAGCAGCAACACATGCAGTCAGGAACTGAGGAGAGAAGAAAATGTGTATATTTAAAGATTGGGGTCACTTAGAAATGTCCTTGTTTTTGAAAGAAAGGCACATTTTTTGTCCAATAAAATAAAATAAAATTGATCAGAAATACAGTGTAGACATTGTTAATGTTGTAAATGACTTTTGATCTAATGATCGATTAGCCTTTTAAAATTATAAACTTGGATTAGCTAACACAACGTGCCATTGGAACACAGGAGTGATGGTTGCTGATAATGGGCCTCTGTACACCTATGTAGATATTCCATTAAAAAATCTGCCGTTTCCAGCTACAATAGTCATTTACAACATAAAAAATGTCTACACTGTATTTCTGATCAATTAGATGTTATTTTAATGGACAATTTTTTTTTATAAGTGACCCCAAACTTTTGAACAGTATGTATGTATGTATATATGCTAATCTAAAGGTTATTATGGTGACCGTGGTTAATTGGCTGACCAATAACTGTCATCCAAAATTCTATGACCGTCACAGCCATAATGGGTCTACGAGCACTGGTGTTTGCGAGCACTGAGGAATGTACCATTGCCTTTCTGCTATGTCGTTAGATATAGAGTATACTATAAGGATACTGTGAGGGGAAACAGAACCACATCTACACACTGTTAGAAGAATCAGCAGGTCTTCACATCCACACCAAGAATCTACACTAGGCCTACACCTCATGTAGGTCTGTCCAGCTGCACGTACACACACGCTCCTTAAAGCAGTCATTACATTTTCAAACTCGGTGTGTATATTAACCTCTAGAGAAGGAGATAATTGCATCTGTCAGAGTCATTTAGTCACTGTTGCGGCTGTCGCCACCGTCACTTTCACTTTACCTTCCCTTCTGAATCAGCTGGGTGTCAAGTCCTGCCCACCCTGACTACAGCTCTTTGTTCTAAGAGGAAATGGCTGCTGAACAATGCCTTTAACACCAGCACAACACTAACCTACCAACACTAACTACTTATCCTTGTTGGTATTGTGACAGACCTTTCTAAAAATCGAATTTATGGTTGTGAGTTCGGATGTGATTTGTCCAACTGTGGTCTAAAGGCATTTATATTTTTGACCTTTCAGAGACCCATTTTGAGGACCCAGGTGAGGAAAATACTATGCCTGAATATTCCTATTATATGTTGTTTTATGTTTCAGGAAGAAGAGGAGGAGCATGAGGAGGATGAAGAGGACGATTCATTCAAAGAGGAAACGACAGAGCACGACATCCCAACAGAAATTCCCAACTGAAACAAAAACAACTGTGTGACCTTATCTTGAGCACAGTGATCTTCATGTTATTGGTCAGCGGTCGGTCAGTGTCATCAATTCCACTTCAAAGATCTGTAGGTAACAGGACAGTCTGTAATGTCTCACAGTTTTACTGACATTACTGCTCATCTCTAGCCTGGTCCCAGATCTGTTTGTCCTGGTTTGCAGCTAATGACAACACAAACAAGATGGCATCAACAGATCTGGGATCAGGCTAACACACCTTTTCTTCTCAGTAAGATATGGGACAGAGCACAGAGGTACTAACCACGTTCGTTTTGTAGCCAGAGGAACAGTATATTTTAGAGTAGAGAATGTATTTGGTAAAGAATGTACCGTGGAATCTTTTAGAGGGAATTCAAGTCATAGTATATATTTTCAAAAAGGACAGATCTGAAGCCTCACGCTCGCTATGGTAACTGGAGATGATGTCGCTGACATGCAGGTTTTATCATAGAAATATACAATCTAGAATCTATTTTAGGTTATATATTCTAGATTGTGTTTCTATAGTTTGTATATAAGATCTTCATGAAACGGCTCCTCAATGTATTCTGACTAAGAAGGTTTTCATTCGGGGGAGTCCAGTGTTAGATTTCTGTTTTCAGGGGTATCTGTCAATGGCGGTATTTTGCAGCAGAGATGAAATCAAATATAAAACCCAGAGAAAGTATCTGGATGGACCAGACCAGTCAGACTGTTAGAGGATATGAACCTGCTTATGACCAACCAAACATTTTCCTTCAGATCTATTTTCATACACTAATCATTATACAGTATGGTGTTCACACTATCCTCAGTAGCCTGCTCCCAAATCTGGGATCATGCTATCTCCTCAATGCCCTGTTTACATACACTGTATGTGAAGTATTCAGTGGGGTCGAGTATTTCTTATACAATCTCTCATCACCATTGAATTGAAACTCTATTTTCTGTATGGCATGTGAACACAACGGTCTTGTATCACCAGTTTAAAAAAGTTTTTGTTGGTGCTATCTGGTCTTCTCTCTATCGATTGTCATGACCTCTTTTTTTATGAGTTTTTATGTTTGTATGCATTTATGTTCACACTGTCTGACATGTCAGTAACCTCATACATATGGTGTGGCCTGTTGGTGGCACCAATTTGAAGTCAGCTATCCTCTTTGCTTGTGGCTGCACTACAAGTCAAAGGAAACCAACTCTGGCTTATAACCGTTGACTTACCTGTTTAAGTGCTACCAATGTATCATTGTATGTTTTGATTTGACATTAAAGCAACAAGGAAAAGGTCATGTATTTTTGGGGGGGATATGCATTTGCTAAGAGTATGTATTTAGATACTTTGTAAACGTTAAAGTGCCAATAAACTTCAATTCCACAACAATATTATGGTAATAACATTCCTTTTGTCCCTATGACATTCCAGTTTGTTTTAATTTTTAAGATGATTTTAATGTTGTCAACATAAAGAACAGTCCTTACACCAAGCGTTCGGAGAACTGCCGTCATGAAAAGGGAAATGAAATGGCAACCATTAAACTTTGAATGCTTGATCATTGCATTACTTTGTCAAAAGTATTTAGGGAATAGGGTGCCATTTGGGATCCATTATAGATCCGAGCCTACAGTAGTGGAGTGTTGAGGGGCCAGAGACAGCAAGGTGGCTTCTTCTCTGTGTTCCTGGGTCATAATATGTTGCTCTATATTATTTTTTCACTCTAACCCCCATTTAAACTGCAGTCATGGGCCAGCACTAGTAGGGGTCTGTGCTCTACACACACTCATGCATATCTTCACAATCCTCCATACAGACACACTGCTCTCCCTATCTATCTCGCCTCTCTGTGTAACATTCATATACAAAAGGGTTGATAAATGAAACGATGTCTGATGGATCTTTATATCTCATTGCCTCACAATCGACCCCCACCCTCCCCCATCCACACCCCTGTCCCCACCCCCGCCCCTATGTCAAGGCGGCTAGCAGCATCTAGACATTAATGCATCGAGGGGCGTAATGCCAATTTGTTTCAAAGAGGAACTATTAATTTTCCCATTTCAAGGGAGGCAGGAGGGAACCCCTGTACAGCCGCTGAACCGTGAAAGACATTATCTGGAGAGCCTGTGTCTCTTTTTGGGGGGAGGAAAAGAGAGAGAGAGAGAGAGAGTGCGTGTCCCTTGTTCAGGAAAAGGAAAAGACACGTTAGAATTGATGCTCTTTGATGGGAGGGGGCGGCTGGTGGCTGGCGCCCGCAGACGATAGGGCCGGGCCTCCCGCCGCCGTTTTCCCAGCGTGCGGTCTGAGAGGGATGTCATTAGGCCTGTAATAACAGCGCTGAGCACGTTAATGGCAGAGTGGCCCGCTCCGTCGCCCTGTGCCCCGTCAATCTCTGTGTGTGTGTGTGTGTGTGTGTGTGTGTGTGTGCTCCGCCAATCTCCTGTCTACACCCCTATCTACAGTCGCAGCATATTAAACAGATCTTAATGGTCCCTCCATAGCAGATGGAGATGTGCTCAACAGCCAGCTGTCTAGAACAACAAATAATACAAGAGAAGAATGAAAAAAAGCACTCGTGTTAAGGTTTTGGGTGTTTGGTGTGGCTATACATCGACGGCGATTTCGGGCATTTGAAAAGGTCCTGAGAACGTCGATATACGCTTCCTTGGCACTCACAAAAAAATCACTGGGCACAAACTGGTGATGCTCAGAGTAAGAGGGTGCTGCTTAGACCATTGCGCCACCGCAGTTCACAAAGCTTCTAGCTTTGGGTAGGGTAGGTAACAACATCTCCACCCCGCTGATCCTCAACACTGGGGCCCCACAAGGGTGCGTTCTGAGCCCTCTCCTGTACTCCCTGTTCACCCACGACTGCATGGCAATGCACGCCTCCAACTCAATCATCAAGTTTGCGGACGACACTACAGTGGTTGGCTTGATTACCAACAACGACGAGACGGCCTACAGGGAGGAGGTGAGGGCCCTCGGAGTGTGGTGTCAGGAAAATAACCTCACACTCAACGTCAAACAAAACAAAGGAGATGATTGTGGACTTCAGGAAACAGCAGAGGGAGCACCCCCCTATCCACATCGACGGGACAGTAGTGGAGAAGGTGGAAAGTTTTAAGTTCCTCGGTGTTCACATCACGGACAAACTGAATTGGTCCACCCACACAGACAGCGTTGTGAAGAAGGCGCAGCAGCGCCTCTTCAACCTCAGGAGGCTGAAGAAATTTGGCTTGTCACCAAAAGCACTCACAAACTTCTACAGATGCACAATCGAGAGCATCCTGTCGGGCTGTATCACCGCCTGGTACGGCAACTGCTCCGCCCACAAACGTAAGGCTCTCCAGAGGGTAGTGAGGTCTGCACAACGCATCACCGGGGGCAAACTACCTGCCCTCCAGGACACCTACACCACCCGATGTCACAGGAAGGCCATAAAGATCATCAAGGACAACAACCACCCAAGCCACTGCCTGTTCACCCCGCTATCATCCAGAAGGCGAGGTCAGTACAGGTGCATCAAAGCAGGGACCGAGAGACTGAAAAACAGCTTCTATCTCAAGGCCATCAGACTGTTAAACAGCCACCACAAACATTTAGTGGCCGCTGCCAACATACTGACTCAACTCCAGCAACTTTAATAATGGGAATTGATGGAAATTATGTAAAAATGTACCACTAGCCACTTTAAACAATGCCACTTAATATAATGTTTACATACCCTACATTACTCATCTCATATGTATATGTATATACTGTACTCTATATCATCTACTGCATCTTGCCATCTTTATGTAATACATGTATCACTAGCCACTTTAAACTATGCCACTTTATGTTTACATACCCTACATTACTCATCTCATATGTATATACTGTACTCTATACCATCTACTGCATCTTGCCTATGCCGTTCTGTACCATCACTCATTCATATATCTTTATGTACATATTCTTTATCCCTTTACACTTGTGTGTATAAGGTAGTAGTTGTGGAATTGTTAGGTTAGATTACTTGTTGGTTATTACTGCATTGTCGGAACTAGAAGCACAAGCATTTCGCTACACTCGCATTAACATCTGCTAACCATGTGTATGTGACAAATACAATGTGATTTGATTTGATTTCTATCAAGCCGTGAGAAAACTTGATGATAGTTGATGGAAACAGTGCGTTGTTTTTTTTTAATGGGTGGATCAGCTTATTATCGCGGAAAGATTGTTGCTTCTATCAATGTAATTGTTTGCATCATTTCCAATCCGCCATATATTTTTTGGGTAAATATATCCATATACATACACATATGCATACATATACACATATATACATACACATACCTATATAGACATACATACTTTTTTTAAAGAATATACCTTTATTATTCCCCGCAAACCCTTCCACCCTTCCCCCAATTGGAGTAAACTAATAAACACTTCGGCTTCTACCTTCAGTTTATACATCTTATACACATTTTACAGACACAATCTATTTTACAATAGTCATATTTTGTTTGTTTTTAGTCCTTCCTCTATTTCTGATGTCCATCCAGTTTGATTTGTATTTGTAACTGTGCTTTTTCCCAATATTGTTGAACCTATATACATTTCACAGACCCCGTATGTTTTACATTGGTTATCTTGTTATTAGTCCCACCCTTCAGCTCCATTCAACCTCTCCCATCAATCTCTTAACACCATCCATATTGGATTTCTATTTGCCATATATTTTTCAGCTGTGCTGTGATGCTTCACAAAAGTACTGAACCGTTCTATTCTCATAGCTTCTACAGATTGTAAAGTAAATTAAAAATGTTGCTAAAATAATTATTATATTATTGATTGATTGACAATGGCTTTTCAAATTTATTTCACCTTTATTTAACCAGGTAGGCAAATTGAGAACACGTTCTCATTTACAATTGCGACCTGGCCAAGATAAAGCAAAGCAGTTCGACACATACAACAGCACATAGTTACACATGGAGTAAAACAAACATACAGTCAATAATACAGTGAAAAATAAGTCTATATACAATGTGAGCAAGGGAGGTGAAGGCAAACAAAATATATATATAAATAAATAAAAATATAAAAAAGGCCATGGTGGAGAAGTAAATACAATATAGCAAGTAAAAAAACACTGGAATGGTTGGTTTGCAGTGGAAGAAAGTGCAAAATAGAGATAGAAATAATGGGGTGCAAAGGAGCAAAATAAATAAATAAATACAGTAGGTAAAGAGGTAGTTGTTTGGGCTAAATTATAGATGGGCTATGTACAGGTGCAGTAATCTATGAGCTGCTCTGACAGCTGGTGCTTAAAGCTAGTGAGGGAGATAAGTGTTTCCAGTTTCAGAGATTTTTGTAGTTCGTTCCAGTCATTGGCAGCAGAGAACTGGAAGGAGAGGCGGCCAAAGGAAGAATTGGCTTTGGGGGTGACCAGAGAGATATACCTGCTGGAGCGCGTGCTACAGGTAGGTGCTGCTATGGTGACCAGCGAGCTGAGATAAGGGGGGACTTTACCTAGCAGGGTCTTGTAGATGACCTGGAGCCAGTGGGTTTGGCGACGAGTATGAAGCGAGGGCCAGCCAACGAGAGTGTACAGGTCGCAGTGGTGGGTAGTATATGGGGCTTTGGTGACAAAATGGATGGCACTGTGATAGACTGCATCCAATTTATTGAGTAGGGTTTTGGAGGCTATTTTGTAAATGACATCACCGAAGTCGAGGATTGGTAGGATGGTCAGTTTTACAAGGGTATGTTTGGCAGCATGAGTGAAGGATGCTTTGTTGCGGAATAGGAAGCCAATTCTAGATTTAACTTTGGATTGGAGATGTTTGATGTGAGTCTGGAAGGAGAGTTTACAGTCTAACCAGACACCTAGGTATTTGTAGTTGTCCACATATTCTAAGTCAGAGCCGTCCAGAGTAGTGATGTTGGATAGGCGGGCAGGTGCAGGCAGCGATCGGTTGAAGAGCATGCATTTAGTTTTACTTGTATTTAAGAGCAGTTGGAGGCCACGGAAGGAGAGTTGTATGGCATTGAAGCTCGCCTGGAGCCCAGTATTGCTATCTGCAGTGTTAGTTCTAGGCAAATGTTGCAATTCTTCAGCCATTCTTGGACCTGTGACCAAAAACGAGCTACATATGGACAATACCAAAATAAATGATCTAATGACTCTGCCTCCTCACAGCAAAATCTGTAGAGCTGGGAAGATTGTATCCCCCCATATATATAACATTCTATTGGTTGCAAGAATTTTGTATAGTAATTTAAATTGAAAAAGTCTAAGTTTTGAATCCGGCGTTGTTTTGCGTATCAATTCATAAACCCTGTGCCATGGAATGTGTACGAAAATCTCTTCCCAACTATTTTGCAGTTTATATGGCACAGCTGTCAGTTTTTTGGTCCTTAAATGAAATTGGTATATGTTTTTATTTATCACACTTTTCTTTAACCATTTATGTTCTTTAATACAGGGCTGACATACAAGTTCCTTACTTCCTTTACTTGCCTCTTCCATTTTTGTCGTAATGCTGCAATTAATTGGTTGTAATTTTGGGTAGAGCAGACATTTCCATATGTATGTGTGAGCTGCATGTGTAACATAACTCCACCAGTCCTATTTATGATATCATTCACAAAAATTATACATTTTCTAAAAATTTCTTTGAAAAATATGTTTTTTTTGTCAATTAGAATATTTAAGTTTAACCACAATATTTGTTGTATTATTTGTTCTGTCTTTTCAGGTGGATTAAACTGAAATTGCAACCAACTTTCTAAGGCTTGTTTAAAAAATAACCATATTTTGGAGATTATTTCCTTTTCAAACAACGGAAATTGAGCAGGTGTAATCTGAATAAAGGGAAAAAGGCCATTCTTGAACATAGGATGAGACATTCCTACCAATTTACTAGAGAACCAGTTTGGATTTAAGTCTAACTTTTGTTTGACTGATGCCTTTAGAGAGGTCTAATGCTTTAATATTTAATCATTTCTGCCCTCCGAATTCATATTCGTTATATAAATACGCCCTTTTAATTTTGTCTGGCTTGCCGTTCCAAATAAAATGTAATATTTTTTGTTCATATAATTTAGGCAAAAGCATAAGCAAATAGGTAAACTGGGATATGACTAAAGAGTTAATAAGGGTGATTTTTCCACAAATAAACAGGTATTTTCCTTTCCATGGTAGCAAGATCTTATCTATTTTTGCTAACTTTCTATAAAAATGTATTGTGAGATAATTTCTATCTTTTGGGATTTGAATACCGAGTATGTCCACATCTCCTTCAGACCATTTAATTGGTAAACTACATGGTAATGTAAAATTAGCATTTTTTTGTGATCCAATACGTAATATAGTACACTTATCATAATTTGGTTTTAATCCAGAGAGGATAGCAAAAGTATCTAGATCCTCTATGAGGCCGTGGAGAGATTCTAATTGTGGTTTTAAAAGAAAACATGTCACGGCCATGAAAAGAAGAGGACCAAGGTGCAACGTTGTGAGCGTACATTTTCCTTTTATTAATAAAAATGACGCCGAACAAAACAATAAACACTACAAAAACAAACCGGGAAGCTAAAGGCTATGTGCCCTTAACAAAGTCAACTTCCCACCAAGACACGTGGAAAAAAGGGCTACCTAAGTATGGTTCTCAATCAGAGACAACGATAGACAGCTGCCTGTGATTGAGAACCACACCCGGCCAAACACAAAGAAATAGAAAACATAGAAATAAAGAAACTAGAATACCCACCCTAGTCACACCCTGGCCTAACCAAAATAGAGAATAAAAGCCTCTCTATGGCCAGGGCGTGACAAAACATGAATTATCAGCGTACAATGACACCTTCGTTTTTAAGCCACAGATTTCTAATCCGTTAATATTATTGTTTGATCTAATTTTAACAGCTAACATTTCAATGGCAATAATAAGTAGATATGCTGATAGTGGACAACCTTGTTTTACTCCTCTAGATAGTTAAAAACTTTCTGAGATGTAGCCATTATTTACTATTTTACACCTAGGGTTATTATACATAACTTTAACCCATTTTATAAGAGATTCCCCAAAATTGAAATATTCTAGGCATTTATATATAAACTCCAGTCGTACTTTATCAAAAGCCTTTTCAAAATCAGCTATGAAAACCAGGCCTGGTGTCCCCGATATTTCGTAGTATTCTATTGTTTCCAGTACTTGTCTTATGTTATCTCCAATGTATCGTCCATGTAAAAAACCTGTCTGATTAGGATGAATAATATCTGACAATACTTTTTTAATTCTATGCTAGGATTTGCTAGGATTTTTGCATCACAACACTGAAGTGTAAGAGGTCTCCAATTAATTTTGTTAATGGACTAGATCTTTATATTTACCACTTGGGTCCTGTTTCAATAATAATGATATCCGACCTTCTTGTTGCGTGTTTGATAATCTACCATTTATATAGGAGTGGTTAAAACATGCTAATAATGGTCCTCTGAGTATATAAAAAAAAGTTTTGTATACTTCCACTGCTATGCCATTCAGCCCTGGAGTTTTCCCAGCCTTAAAGGCCCCAATTGCAACAAGAAGTTCCTCTGTAATTTGGCCTTCACGTGAGTCTTTCTGTACAGATGTTAATTTTACATTATTATTAGGGGAAAAAATCCATACAATTAGTTTCAGTTAGTGGAGATGGAGTAGACTGAAACGAAAACATATTCTTAAAGTACTTTACTTCCTCTTTCAAAATATCATTCGGTGATCATGCGTGACTCCATCATTTGTAACAAGTTTCAAGACATTTTTTTGGGGTTGCATTTCTATATTGCTGTTTCTTTACATATGTCCACTTTATGAATGGATGTTCGTTTGATGTTTTCTTAACTTGATCATGTTATAGATTTACAGGGCTGCTTAAAGAAAAACCCCAACCATTTTTTTCATTAGTCCATTGTTGACATAGTCCCAAAATGTTTTGCTTGTCAGCAATTCAGTTTTCAAGATATGTAACTTTGAAAATACAGAAATCATCCCTGCAGGGCTCACTACTAACTTTTTTCCTCACTGTCCCCTTATTGTACTGGAGTGTAATTTCAACTGTCCCAAACTGAACTTGAACCATCCCAAAATTAAAATATACATATTTTTAAACGTTTTGATATGCCAACATAGGTCATTTGCAGTGCTTTTTAAGTAAATGGTGTATTTCTGAGACAGTTAAGAAAAAAACTTTTAGCATCTTAATAAGCATCCATTACATTATTATAATTTATTAATTGAACATGCTAACCACGTATACAATATATCTAAGAGAGAACAATGTTATTATGAACTGGTCACTGAATAAATTTAAGTTAGAGACATTACATTCCACCACCAACTGCCCCATTAATAAAAAACATAACACAACAATATACAATAAAGAACGTGTGTGTGTTCCCCAGCCTTCACTTTCTCTGCTTCACCCTCCCTCTTCAGTCACTGAAGAATGGTCGCCTTGACCTTTTTGAGCACCACCACTTGGAAACAATCACGGCCTAAAATTAACTTTTTTGGACACCAGCCACTGTGTCAGGCAGATTAAAAAATCTACCAGCCACTCAGATTTTTTACCAGCCCAAATAAATAAAGATTGCTCAAATTACACCAACAAAACACAAAAGAACAGATGAGCATGCTTTGTAATGTTTCTAAAACAATAAATGCATTACTAGTAAGAAATAATGTGGTGTATTGTTTAATTTCATTACATTTTTGTCATTTAACCAAAAAAATTCAACTGCCCCTTTGAGGGAGATTACCGTGGTAATGCAACTGTCATGTTTGTGCCTGTGAGATTGAGTCTGACTAGCATCCATTGTTTCTCTTCCATAGCAGTTGAAACTCAAACATTGAAAAACAACTTACCTTGTGAACAAAACAATGTAAATAGCCAAGGAACACAAGGACAAAGTCTCACTTCAGAAGACTTAAGTTTTAAGTAAATTAATGCCTGTGAGCAGCGCTTCTAAAAATGAATCTGTCACTCAGCTCTTCACGTGCGCACGTACAGCCCCCAGCCAGGCAGTGATGCAGAAATACTTTGCACATTTTACAGTGTGCAATCTGTTCAGGTCAGGGAGATAGAACAATATTCTCTAGAATACCATAGTAGCCAGCCATAGCCTACAGACAATGCAAATGACACAGAAACTCCCGGCACACGAAACCTCAGCTCTGGGCTGGCGGGCCCTCAGACAGGCTGGGTGAGAGTAAAATGTGCATACTAATAGGCCTATTTGCCCACCATTGGAATTATATTTTAATATTATACAATTTCATAAATTAAATAATTACATATGCCATGCCTAGCAAGCCATATCAGTGTTTGAAACCTGGAAATGTTACATCTTGTCTTGCTTTTAATAGCCTACAGCCAAAATCCAACAATTGAAGAAAAGCGAAGATTTCCTGATATGCCATTGAAACCAGCATTTCTTCTTCTACTGTCCAAAGGCAGTAATGCACAATCCTATTGTTGCATCTTCAGATATTCCATCTCTCTAAGTTTCTACCATTACATGCTGACCAGACCGGACACGTCGCGTGCGCGAGCGTCGCAAAATAAATGTAGAAATCCATGTTATTCAATTATTGCACTCACACTGCTCGCGCGCGCCAACGAGCGTCTGCGACGCCAAGGGCTACGAAACCCAAACCGGCTGCGCGCGTGTGCCATCGTGCGCTATCGTGCATAAATTTATTTTGCCCCCCCACACCAAACGCGATCACGACACGCAGGTTAAAATATCAAAACAAACTCTGAACCAATGACATTAATTTGGGGACAGGTCGAAAAGCATTAAACATGTATGGCAATTTAGCTAGCTAGCTTGCACTTGCTAGCTAACGTTAATTTGTCCTATTTAGCTAGCTTTCTGTTGCTAGCTAATTTGTCCTGGGATATAAACATTGAGTTGTTATTTTACCTGAAATGCACAAGGACCACAAGGATGATTTTCAGCGGCAGGGACTTGGAGGCTAGACAGGATCGAGGGAAAAATGTATGGATCAAAGTACAGAGAGATCCTTGATGAAAATCTGCTCCAGAGCAATGTGAATGTTTCTGAATGTCCTTGAGTGGCCCAGCCAGAGCCCAAACTTAAACCTGAACGAACATGTCTGGAGAAACCTGAAAATACCTGTGCAGCAACTCTCCCCATCCAACCTGACAGAGCTGGAGAGGATCTGCAGAAAAGAATGGGAGAAACTCCCCAAATACAGGTGTGCCAAGCTTGTAGCTTCATACCCAAAATACTCAATGCTGTAATCGATGCCAAAGTTGCTTCAACAAAGAGTAAAGGGTCTGAATACTTATGTAAATGTGATATTACAGTTGTTTATTTTGAATAAATTAGCAAAAATGTAATAAAATTATAAAACATTTTTTTATACATTTTGGCTTAAGGCTGTAATGTATCAAAATGTGGAAAAAGTCAAGGGGTCTGAACACTTTCCGCAGGCACTGTATATACTGTATATATTTATTTTTTTAACAGGACAATCTGCCCCTATGAGCATGACGCCTCAACATACACACTCCACCCCAGCAGTATGACTATTATCCAGTCAGTTTGCCCTGGAGATATTACAGTAAAGATTTACTTAAGTGGCTCTGTGACATTTACAAGGAGATTTGAGTAGTTCCCTCTGCTCGCTCGCTTTCTTTCTTTCTTTCTTTCTTTCTTTCTTTCTTTCTTTCTTTCTTTCTTTCTTTCTTTCTTTCTTTCTTTCTTTCTTTCTTTCATGCTTGCTTGCTTGCTTGCTTGCTTGCTTGCTTGCTTCCTTCCTTCCTTCATCTCTTTCACTTTTTCTTTCTCTATGTCTCTATCTTCCTCTCTCTCTCGTCTCTCTCTCCTCTTCTCTCTCTCCCTCTTTCTCTCAGTTTTAATTGCTAAGGATAATTCCTAAGATATCATCTCAGTATGGAAGAGGTGCTTGGGTAACCTTTTCCAGGCTTACCATGTTATGACAGAGTCCTACTCTGTCTTTATTGCTCTGTGTGTGTGTGTGTGTGTGTGTGTGTGTGTGTGTGTGTGTGTGTGTGTGTGTGTGTGTGTGTGTGTGTGTGTGTGTGTGTGTGTGTGTGTGTGCGTACGCGCGCGCGTGCGAGCGAAGACACTCATTATAAGAGGAACTCCTGAAAAGGTTCCTGACACCATCAAGTCTCTCTCTTCACACAGCCACGTTAATGACTCTCTGACACACACAAGCGCACACACACAGGTCGGTGTAAATCAGAAATGAGAGGGACTGAGTGTACAGTACGCTGGGACATAAGTCAGACAAAAACAGAACTGAACTCTCACACACGCACACTCACATACACAGACTAGTTCATTCTGATACCTGGTTGTTGTGACAGCTCGAACAAGGAGCTGTTAGAGTAGAACACGGAGGAGGAAGAAGACAGGGTTACAACTGTCATATATTTAGAGTTAGTTTCTGTCTGTTGTGAAAATTGTTTCTGTCTGTTGTGTTTCTGTCAGTTCATGTTGAAAAAAGACTAATAATAATATTAGTTCAACATTTCACCATTCAGCAAAATTCCAAAGAAAGGACGGCAAATCAGACCTTTCTATCTCAGTGTTTTGAGTTGTGCTTGATACTAACACAGGCTTGGTTGTGCCGTACAATGTCCGCTCTGATTTTTACATAAATATTCTAATGGTAAAGGTGCTGAAGGAGTGACACCTAAATATGCAAAATATCTGTATGGTACCAGTAACATTTTATTTTATTTTATTTGACATCAGGAAAGCGGTTCTGTCAAATTTACGGCCACATGAAAAGGTAAATACCGTGAGGTACAAGGCCGTCCAGATACAGGCACCTGATAGTCTTCCTATTACAGCTTTATGGCTGGTGTAATTCACACAGACACCAACAGGCTACACAGCACCATCTACACACGTACCTGGCTGTGTGTGCGTGTGCGTGTGTGTGCGTGCGTGTGTGTGTCTCCCAGGGCTACATTCACTCGCCTTGTCCAGTGATAGGCCCTACAGTATGTCCAGATGAAGCAGATAATAGGAGACATACAGTACCAGTCAAACGTTTGGACTCACCTACTCATTCAAGGGTTTGTCTTTATTTTTACTATTTTCTACATTGTTCAAAACTATGAAATAACACATATGGAATCATGTAGTAACCAAAAAAGTGTTAAATAAATCAAATGTATATTTCAGATTTTAGATTCTTCAAAGCAGCCACTCATGACAGCTTTGCACAATCATGGCATTCTCTCAACCAGCTTCACCTGGAATGCTTTTCCAACAGTCTTGAAGGAGTTCCCACATATGCTGAGTACTTGCTGGCCTCTTTTCCTTCACTCTGCGGTCCAACTCATCCCAAACCATCTCAATTAGGTTGAGGTCGGGTGATTGTGGAGGCCAGGTTATCTGATGCAGCACTCAATCACTCTCCTTCTTGGTCAAATAGCCCTTACACAGCCTGGAGGTGTGTTGGGTCATTGTCCTGTTGATAAACAGATGGTAGTCCCACTAAGCGCAAACCAGATGGGATGGTGTATCGCTGCAGAATGCTGTGGTAACCATGCTGGTTAAGTGTGCCTTGAATTCTAAATAAATCACTGACAGTGTCACCAACAAAGCACAATCACACCTCCTCCTCCATGCTTCACAGTGGGAACCACACATGTGGAGATTATCCGTTCACCTACTCTGCGTCTCACAAAGACACCTTGTAAAATCTCAAATTTGGACTCATCAGACCAAAGACAGATTTACACCGATCTAATGTCCATTGCTCGTGTTTCTTGGCCCAAGCAAGTCTCTTCTTATTATTGGTGTCCTTTAGTAGTGGTTTCTTTGCAGCAATTTGACATTGAAGGCCTGATTCACGGATTGTCCTCTGAACAGTTGATGTTGAGATGTCTCTGTGAAGCATTTATTTGGGCTGCCATTTCTGAGGCTGGTAACTCTAACAAACTTATCCGCTGCAGCAGAGGTAACTCTGGGTCTTCCTTTCCTGTGGCGGTCTGCATGATAGCCAGTTTCATCATAGCGCTTGATGGTTTTTGCGACTGTACTTAAAGAAACTTTCAAAGTTCTTGAAGTGTTCCGCATTGACTGACCTTTATGTTTTAAAGTAGTGATGGACTGTCGTTTCTCTTTGCTTATTTGAGCTGTTCTTGCCATAATAAAGGTAAAACATATAGAGTTGATCTTTTACCAAATAGGGCTATCTTCTGTATACCACCCCTACCTTGTCACAACACAACTGATTGGCTCAAATGCATTAAGAAGGAAAGAAATTCCACAAATTAACTTTTAAGAAGGCACACCTGTTAATTGAAATGCATTCCAGGTGACTACCTCATGAAGCTGTGAGAGAATGCCAAGAGTGTGCAAAGCTGTCGTCAAGGCAAAGGGTGGCAACTTTGAAGAATCACAAATATAAAATATATTTTGATTTGTTTAACACTTTTTTGGTTACTACATGATGCCATATGTGTTATTTCATAGTTTTGATGTCTTCACTATTATTCTGCAATGTAGAAAATAGAAAAAATAAAGAAAAACCCTTGAATGAGTAGGTGTATCCAAATATTTGACTGGTACTCTATGTATGGTGCAGCAGGTAGCCTAGCGGTTAGAGCGCTGGACTAGTAACCGAAAGGTTGGTGGATCGAATCCCTGAGCTGACAAGGTAAAAATCTGTCGTTCTGCTCCTGAACAAGGCAGTTAACCCACTGTTCCTAGGCCGTCATTGTAAATAAGAATTTGTTCTTAAATAAAAAATAAATGGTGGTCTGTTGTAGCAGGTACACCCTTGTAAGCCTTTTATGCAATTACAGTGGGGCAAAAATGTATTTAGTCAGCCACCAATTGTGCAAGTTCTCCCACTTAAAAAGATGAGAGAGGCCTGTAATTTTCATCATAGGTACACTTCAACTATGACAGACAAAATGAGAAAAAAAAATCCAGAAAATCACATTGTAGGATTTTTTATTTATTTATTTGCAAATTATGGTGGAAAATAAGTATTTGGTCAATAACAAAAGTTTATCTCAATACTTTGTTATATACCCTTTGTTGGCAATGACAGAGGTCAAACGTTTTCTGTAAGTCTTCACAAGGTTTTCACACACTGTTGCTGGTATTTTGGCCCATTCCTCCATGCAGATCTCCTCTAGAGCAGTGATGTTTTGGGGCTGTTGCTGGGCAACACGGACTTTCAACTCCCTCCAAAGATTTTCTATGGGGTTTAGATCTGGAGACTGGCTAGGCCACTCCAGGACCTTGAAATGCTTCTTACGAAGCCACTCCTTCGTTGCCCGGGCGGTGTGTTTGGGATCATTGTCATGCTGAAAGACCCAGCCACGTTTCATCTTCAATGCCCTTGCTGATGGAAGGAGGTTTTCACTCAAAATCTCACGATACATGGCCCCATTCATTCTTTCCTTTACACGGATCAGTCGTCCTGGTCCCTTTGCAGAAAAACAGCCCCAAAGCATGATGTTTCCACCCCCATGCTTCACAGTAGGTATGGTGTTCTTCGGATGCAACTCAGCATTCTTTGTCCTCCAAACACGACGAGTTGAGTTTTTACCAAAAAGTTCTATTTTGGTTTCATCTGACCATATGACATTCTCCCAATCTTCTTCTGGATCATCCAAATGCTCTCTAGCAAACTTCAGACGGGCCTGGACATGTACTGGCTTAAGCAGGGGGACACGTCTGGCACTGCGGGATTTGAGTCCCTGGCGGCGTAGTGTGTTACTGATAGTAGGCTTTGTTACTTTGGTCCCAGCTCTCTGCAGGTCATTCACTAGGTCCCCCCGTGGGGTTCTGGGATTTTTGCTCACCGTTCTTGTGATCATTTTGACCCCACGGGGTGAGATCTTGCGTGGAGCCCCAGAACGAGGGAGATTATCAGTGGTCTTGTATGTCTTCCATTTCCTAATATTTGCTCCCACAGTTGATTTCTTCAAACCAAGCTGCTTACCTATTGCAGATTCAGTCTTCCCAGCCTGGTGCAGGTCTACAATTTTGTTTCTGGTGTTCTTTGACAGCTCTTTGGTCTTGGCCATAGTGGAGTTTGGAGTGTGACTGTTTGAGGTTGTGGACAGGTGTCTTTTATACTGATAACAAGTTCAAACAGGTGCCATTAATACAGGTAACGAGTGGCGGACAGAGGAGCCTCTTAAAGAAGAAGTTACAGGTCTGTGAGAGCCAGAAATCTTGCTTGTTTGTAGGTGACCAAATACTTATTTTCCACCATAATTTGCAAATAAATTCATAAAAAATCCTACAATATGATTTTCTGGATTTTTTTTCCCTCATTTTGTCTGTCATAGTTGAAGTGTACCTATGATGAAAATTACAGGCCTCTCTCATCTTTTTAAGTGGGAGAACTTGCACAATTGGTGGCTGACTAAATACTTTTTTGCCCCACTGTATATTTGTCACAACAAAAGCAACAGGAAAGTAATTGACCTAAGTTATAGATCTGTAATCTTGATAATTCACAGCCAAGGTGTCTGTAGCTAAGTACAAACACAAATTGTGGATTGCTGACTTTCAAGGTAAGTATAAATAACATTCAAATGTATCTGAAATACTTCTGTAAGAGTACAACATGACATTATTCCTTCACCACAGTTGGCCCAGAGTCGAAGAATCTGTTCTGTCTATTTATATGGTCGTCTATCTATACTGTACAAAACGTACCGACCTCATGCACGTGCACACGCACACACACACACAGACAGACACACACACACACACACACACACACACACACACACACACACACACACACACACACACACACACACACACACACACACAGCAGATGGCCTTGATGAAGCTGATTGATAAATGCAGTCAGGAGTGTGTCTGTGTGTGTGTGTGTTTGTGTGTGTGTTTTTGTCATTCAGGAAACACTATCTCCTGCAGGGACATAAAGCAGCCACCTCAGAGATGACACTGTGCAGTGCGCCACACCACCAAACACCATCTTTCTCACTCCACCAAGGACAGCAGCATAACTTATGACCCCTCTCCACTTCCTCTCCACTTCCTCTCCTTTTCTCTTCTCTTTCTCTTCTCCTGCCCCAATGCTTTAGCTTCCCTCAGCAAGAAAGCAACAATAAATCCCAAAGAAACAAACAAGCCTTTATAGCGTACTGCACTATTCTTAGTGTGTAACAACAGTTTCATAATGTTATTTATATGTAAATACCGACTCGTTTGTGTACTGTTAAATGGTGCTGAGAAAAAAAGCTCCTGAGTTATTATGCTCGAGCTCAAAGCGAGTGAGTGCCAATGCCCTCCGCGTCTACACAGCAGCAAAATATGATTTCTATCAGCAGATTGATACTCCTCTCTCTGTCTTTGCTCTCTTTATCTTAGTCTACATTTGTCTCTCTATTTTCCCTCTGTTTGTCTCTCAATATTTCTTCTCTGTATCTTCTCAATAACAAACACATTTCAATTCCCTCAACTGCTTTCAACAGTTAAGTTTTGTATTTGTATTTATTATGTATCCCCATTAGCAGCAGGCAGCAATTACTCTTCCTGAGGTCCAGCCAAATTATGGCAGTTATATACAATTCAAAACATTACAATACCTTCATAACAGATTTCACAACACATTAAGCATGTGCCCTCAGGCCACTACTCTACTACCACATATCTACAAAACATAATCCATGTGTCCGTGTGTGTATAGTGTGTATGTTATCATGTGTGTATGCGTGTGTCTGTGCCTGTGTGTGTCTCTTCACAGTCCCCTCTGTTCCATAAGGTGTATTTTTATGTTTTCTTTAATCAGATTTGACTGCTTTTGCCAAATACAATGCTTTTAGTTTTTGAAATATTTAGGACTAACTTATTTCCACACATTCTGAAACTGACTGCAGCTCTTTGTTAAGTGTTGCAGTTTCACTTGCTGTGGTAGCTGACGTGAGTCAACATCATACATAGACACACAGGCATTACTAAGAGGCAGTCGCAGGTCATTAGTAAAGATTGAAAAGGTAAGGGGCCTAGACAGCTGCCCTGGGGAATGACTGACTATGTATTATGATGGAGAGGCTTCATTAAAGAACACCCTCTGTGTTCTGTTAGACAGGTAACTCTCCATCCACAAAAAAGCACAGGATGTAAAGCCAGAACACATACAGTCCGTTTTTCCAGCTGCAGATTATAATAATGTCAAAAGCTGCACTGAAATCTAACAAAACAGCTTTTACAATATTTTTTTATACATTTCTCTCAGCCAATCGTCAGTCATTTGTGTATGTGCCGTACATGTTAAATGTCCTTCCCTATTAGCGTGCTGAAAATCTGTTGTTCATTTGTTTACTGTGAAATAGCATTGTATCTGGTCAAACACCATTCTTTCCAAAAGTTTACTAAGGGTTGGTGACAGGCTTCTTGGTTGGATGTTTGAGCCAGTAAACGGTGCTTTGCTAATCTTGGGTAGAGGAATGACTTTTGCTTCCCTCCAGGCCTGAGGGCACCCACTTTCCTGTAGGTTTAGATTGAAGAGATGGCAAATAGGAGTGGTAATATTGTCCTCTATCATTCTCAGTCATTTTCCATCTACAGTATGTTGTCAGATCCAGGTGGATTGTTATTGTTGATAGACAATCATTTTTTCACCTCTGCTACACTCACTTTATGGAATTTAAAATTACAGTGCTTGTCTTTCATAATTTGGTCAGTTATGCATGGGTGTGTAGGTTCAGAATTTGTTGTTGACATGTCTACATTTTCTAATCTTGCCAATGAGTTGGCAATATTAGTGGGTTTTGTGATGAATGAGCCATCTGATTCAATGAATGATGGAGCTGAGTTTGTCTTTTTTTTATTTTATTCATTTTATAAAGTTATACATTTCTTTATATCATTTATCTTAGTTTCATAGTATAGTTTCTTCTTCTTTTAGTTCAGTTTAGTCACATGATTTCTCAATTTACATTACGTTTGCCAATCAGCTGTATTTCCAGACTTATTTGCCATTCCTTTGGCCTCAACCCTTTCTACTGTAAGGACCGACGCTGGAGAAGAGAAGCAGGTACGGGGAGTAGAACAGTTAATATGGAACAGAGCTTGGGAACAGACAGATATAGGGGAGGTAGTGACACAGGAGTCCAGGTGAGTCCAATAATCGCTGATGCACGTGACGGGGGAAGGCAGGAGTGCGTAACGCTGGAGAGCCTGGCGCCTTCGAGTGCCAGGGAGGGGGAGCGGGAGCAGGCGTGACAGTACCCTCCACCCCTCTAGGGGCACCACACGGCATCTCACATGGGCGAGCCTGACAGGCCGGCCGAGGCCTGGGTGCTGGACCAGCCGGCTGGGGCGTGACAGCCCGACGAACCAGCAGGGGCGTGGGAGCCTGGCGAACCGGCTGAGCCGTGGGAGCCTGACGACCCGGTTGAGGTGTGACAGCCTGATGATCCTGCTGGAATGTGGAAGCCTGATGAGCCGGCTGAAGTGTAAACCTCTGGCAAGCCAGCTGAGGCGTAAAACCCTGGCGATCCGGCTGAGGCCTGAAGTGGGATGTGCGCCTGCCGAGCCAACCGGGACAAGAAAACCTCTCGAGCCAGCTAGGGCGTGGAAGCCCGACGGTTCCATCGGCGGTGGCCCTCGGACCCGACGCCACCACCAATCGGAAAGCCAGCACTCCCCGATGCTTTGTATGATGGATTCAGGATTCTATAAGGATCGACGCTGGAGAAGAGAAGCAGGTACGGGGAGTAGAACAGTTAATATGGAACAGACATCAAACAGGACAGAGACAGCGTCAGGACCGGGTATGCAAAGACAAACAAACATTACCCTGAAGCAGGGAACAGAGCTTGGGAACAGACAGATATAGGGGAGGTAATGACACAGGTGATTGAGTCCAGGTGAGTCTAATAATCGCTGATGCGCGTGACGGGAGAAGGCAGGTTTGCTTACTGATGGTGGCAGGAGTACGTAACGCTGGGGAGCCTGGCGCCTTTCAGCGCCAGGGAGGGGGAGCGGGAGCAGGCTTGACATCTACTGTACAATTTTTCAATTCCTCATTAACCTCTAATTCCTTCCAAACCCGGATCCGGGAGCACCCCCATCAGTAAAAAAGCTGACTAGCATAGCCTAGCATAGCGTCACAAGTAAATACTAGCATCTAAATATCATTAAATCACAAGTCCAAGACACCAGATGAAAGATACACATCTTGTGAATCCAGCCATCATTTCTGATTTTTAAAATGTTTTACAGGGAAGACACAATATGTAAATCTATTAGCTAACCACGTTAGCAAAAGACACCACTTTTTTTACTCCACCATTTTTTTACTCCTTCAGTAGCTATCACAAATTCGACCAAATAAAGATATAAATAGCCACTAACCAAGAAACAACTTCATCAGATGACAGTCTGATAACATATTTATTGTATAGCATATGTTTTGTTAGAAAAATTTGCATATTTCAGGTATAAATCATAGTTTACCATTGCAGCCACCATCACAACTCTCACCAAAGCGACTAGAATAACTACAGAGAGCAACGTGAATTACCTAAATACTCATCATAAAACATTTCTGAAAAATACACAGCGTACAGCAAATGAAAGACACACATCTTGTGAATCCAGCCAATATTTCAGATTTTTTAAGTGTTTTACAGCGAAAACACAATATAGCATTATATTAGCTTACCACAATAGCAAACCACACAACAGCATTGATTCAAGCTAAAAATAGCGATAACGTATAACCCAGCAAAAGATATAAATTTTTTCACTGACCTGCTCAGAATTCTTCAGATGACAGTCCTATAACATCATATTACACAATACATATAGAGTTTGTTCGAAAATGTGCATATTTAGCGGCACAAATTGTGGTTATACAATGAGAAAAGTAGCCAAGCTGCAAAGAAAATGTCAGGAGAAATCTTGGGAAAGGCACCTATTCTAATCGATAAATAATCATAAACTTGACTAAAAAATACAGGTTGGACAGCAAATGAAAGATAAATTAGTTCTTAACTTCTAGTTCCTCCCAAACCCGGATCCGGGAGCACCCCCATCAGTAAAAAAGCTGACTAGCATAGCCTAGCATAGCGTCACAAGTAAATACTAGCATCTAAATATCATTAAATCACAAGTCCAAGACACCAGATGAAAGATACACATCTTGTGAATCCAGCCATCATTTCTGATTTTTTAAATGTTTTACAGGGAAGACACAATATGTAAATCTATTAGCTAACCACGTTAGCAAAAGACACCACTTTTTTTACTCCACCATTTTTTTACTCCATCAGTAGCTATCACAAATTCGACCAAATAAAGATATAAATAGCCACTAACCAAGAAACAACTTCATCAGATGACAGTCTGATAACATATTTATTGTATAGCATATGTTTTGTTAGAAAAATGTGCATATTTCAGGTATAAATCATAGTTTACCATTGCAGCCACCATCACAACTCTCACCAAAGCGACTAGAATAACTACAGAGAGCAACGTGTATTACCTAATTACTCATCATAAAACATTTCTTAAAAATACACAGCGTACAGCAATTGAAAGACACAGATCTTGTGAATCCAGACAATATTTCAGATTTTCTAAGTGTTTTACAGCGAAAACACAATATAGCGTTATATTAGCATACCACAATAGCAAACATCACAACAGCATTGATTCAAGCCAAACATAGCGATTACGTATAAACCACCAAAATATATACATTTTTTCACTAACCTTCTCAGAATTCTTCAGATGACAGTCCTATAACATCATATTACACAATGCATATAGAGTTTGTTCGAAAATGTGCATATTTAGCGGCACAAATCGTGGTTATACAATGAGAAAAGTAGTCAAGCTGCAAAGAAAATGTCAGGAGAAATCTTGGGAAAGGCACCTATTCTAATCGAAAACTATTCATAAACTTGACTAAAAAATACAAGTTGGACAGCAAATGAAAGATAAATTATCGCTGGGTTAGATTTTTAAAATTAACGTTACTGCGCAATACAGCGTGCGCTAAAGCGAGACCGCCCCATAATTCATGGCGGAATTATTATTTAACATTTGTCAACATAAGTACGAATTAACAGCATAAAGACTGCTTACTATTAGCTGAGCTTCCATCAGAATCTTGGGCAAGGTGTCCTTTCTCCAGAACAATCGTCTTTGGGTTGAAAGATGTCCTCTTGTCCGGTCGAAATAGCCGCTAATGTTAGCCACCAACTGGAGAGGTGTCCAACTCGTGAAAGCGCATGACAAAGAAATCCCAGAAAATCGCAATAAACTGCTATAAACTGCTATAAGTCGGTTTAAATTAACTACCTTATGATGTCTTTAACACCTATAACGAATAAAAACATGACCGGAGATATAGAACTACTAAAACGAAAGCGTTTGCAGGACGCCATTGTGATGTCTTCTTGCGCCAGGCGCACCGTTGAAAAGGACGGTACTTCCGTTCCACGGTCTTATATAAGGTCCCAGATTGCGCAATCCACTCCATTCAAATTCTCCCCGCTTACTGACATCTAGAGGAAGACGTATGCAGTGCATGTAGCCCGATGGCTTACATGGGGACTTATAAACTGGCCTCAGAACAGGGACCTCGATTTCTGAAATCTCACTCCCTGACAGGAAATGTGCTGTAGAATGAGTTCTGTTTCACTCAGAGAAATAATTCAAACGGTTTTAGAAACTAGAGAGTGTTTTCTATCCAATAGTAATAATAATATGCATATTGTACGAGCAAGAATTGAGTACGAGGCAGTTTAATTTGGGAACGAAATTATTACATAGTGCAAATAGCACCCCCTATTGCCAAGAGGTTAACTTCTTGTCAATAGGGGGGCGCCATTTCGACTTTGTAAAAATTCGTTCCCAAATTAAACTGCCTCGTACTCAATTCTTGCTCGTACAATATGCATATTATTATTACTATTGGATAGAAAACACTCTCTAGTTTCTAAAACCGTTTGAATTATTTCTCTGAGTGAAACAGAACTCATTCTGCAGCACACTTCCTGTCAAGGAGTGAGATTTCTGAAATCGAAGTCTCTGTTCTAGGGTCAGTTTATAAATTCCCATGTAAGCTATGGGGCTACATGCACTGCATACGCCTTCCTCTAGATGTCAGTAAGCGGTGAGAATTTGAATGGAGTGGATTGCACCATCTGGGGCACTATATAAGCCCGTGGAACGGAAGGTCCAACCTTTTCAACGGGGCGCCTGGCGCAGCAGGGACATCACAATGGCGTCCTGAAAAGCTTTCGTTTTAGCAGTTCTATATCTCCGGCTCTGATTTAATTTGATTTTTGTCTTAAAAACTTCATAAGGTAGTTAATTTAAACCGACTTATAGCAGTTTATATCAGTTTATTGCGATTTTCTGGAATTTCTTTGTGACGCGCTATCAGGAGTTGGACACCTTTCCGGCACATAGCTAGCGTTAGCTGCTAATTCTACAGGAGAAGAGGACATCTTTCAACCAAAAGACGATTGTTCTGGAGAAAGGACACCTTGCCCAAGATTCTGATGGAAGCTCGTCAAATAGTAAGAAGTCTTTATGCTGTTAATTCGTATTTATGTTGACAAATGTTAAACAATAATTCCGCCATGAATTTCGGTGCGGTCTCGCTTTAGCGCACGCTGTATGCGCAGTAACGTTAATTTTAAAAATCTAACACAGCGATTGCATTAATCCACTGGGATTTAACAGTTTTTACAGTCATTTTCTTCATTTGTGCATGCTTATTTCATAATTGTGTCAAGTGCAGCATCTGGTTGCTCCTCATTACACACCAGACTACAAAATGTATTGTATGACCTCTTATACACTATATTAGGCACAACCTTTGGAACTCTGGTTTTCCTAGATATGGCAACTACATTGTGATCACTACATCCGATGGATCTGGATACTGCTTTAAAGCAGATTTCTGCAGCATTAGTAAAGATGTGATCAATACATGTGAATTATTTAATTCCTGTGCTGTTTGTAAATACACTGGAAGGTTGACTGACAACATGAACCAGGTTGCAGGCACTGGTTACAGTTTGAAGCTTTTTCTTGAGTGAGCAGCTTGATGAAAGCCAGTCAATATTTTGGTCACCCAGAAAATATACTTCTCTGTTGATATCACATACATTATCAAGCATTTCACGCATATTATCCAGATGCTGACTGTTAGCACTTGGCGGTCCATAGCAGCTTCCCACCAGAATGGGCTTTAGGTGAGGCAGGTGAACCTGTAGCCATATTATTTCAACAGCATTTGACATGCGATCCTCTCTAAGCTTTACATGAATATGACACAACACAAACGGCAACATGAAGATGTTGAAACCATGTATTGCTACCACTGTATCATCAAATGTATTATCTGAGTGAATTTCAGAGATAGTCAGTAAATGTATGTTATTTGTTACTAGCAAGTTATTGATTTCATGAACCTTGTTTCTTAGGCTAGTAACATGGATATGCTTGACTTTACTTTATGGATGTTTGGACAAAATGAAGACAGAAGGCTAATGTTCAAATTGGTATAAACATAATTTATCTCTAAACCAAATTACCACCAATATTTTCTGTAGATTTAATTGTATTGCTTCAAAGCCTAAACACCCCCCATCAGAGCCCACTCTTGCATTGATTCCCTGGTCACAGACAGCTCTATCAATTCTATCAAGCCTATCAAATATCAAGCCTACTGTGAAATCAGTCAAAATGCATTCTATGAATCAGGAAAAACGAATATATGAGTTAGTCCAGGCTCTCAGGGGACAGTAGCCATGGCAGTGGATGGACAGGGGATGAACAGGACTGACAGTCTCTGCTTTATTGTGTGTCTGTCTCTGTCTCGTGGGCCCATTGTGTTCAACTGGACAGTCAGGCAGGTATCAGGCAGATCCCATGGATGTCAGAGCCATCCTCCTTGCCTTGTATGCACATCAGCCTCCCCTTCTCTCCCCTTCTCCCTGTGAGCCTATCCCATTGTTCTCTCTCCCTTTCAAACAGACGCCTTGAATGCTACGATGATCAAGCAAAATAATCAACGAACCTTTTGTTTTAGCAGCCGTTTCAATAGGAGGAAATAAACATATTGTAATGAAGCCTTATCGTATTCAGTTCAGACGTTCAGGGTGCAGAGCGATGTGATTTGTCTGCCAGTGTCGTCCAAGCCTCTCTCTCTGTCTCTCTCGCTCTCTCTCTCTCTCCCGCGTCAAGGAGGAGGTTTGAAGCCAGCTTTCTACCAACCAGCACATTCTAATGCTCAATTGTTTTTTCCCCCTGTCTCATGACATCGTCTAAGGCTGTGTGACTTGATAATCGTATGGCACTGGTTGCTCTGTAACGTTGCAGGGACACTGTGGGAACATTGTAGGAATATTGGGGGCTTGTAAGCTGGCAGGAAGGAAGGGTAAGGTATACTGCCATGCCATGGCACCCGCTGTGCCTTTCGTTTTGTTCTAGGCCAAATCATCCGCTGAAAGGCTCTCATCGCTTTCATTGAGTGGCTAAGAGAGAGGACGCCATACCGACCAACAGTAGGGTGAGCTTTTTACCAGCCATGATAGACAGGTGTCAGACTAGCCAATGTAATGACAGCCTTTTCCCAGTCAAAGGATCGACAGGCAGACTGGTCAATGGGACGCGATGTTACTGAAAGACAGGTGTCAGACTAGCCAATGTAATGACAGCCTTTTCCCAGTCAAAGGATCGACAGGCAGACTGGTCAATGGGACGCGATGTTACTGAAAGACAGGTGTCAGACTAGCCAATGTAATGACAGCCTTTTCCCAGTGAAAGGATCGACAGGCAGACTGGTCAATGGGACGCGATGTTACTGAAAGACAGGTGTCAGACTAGCCAATGTAATGACAGCCTTTTCCCAGTGAAAGGATCGACAGGCAGACTGGTCAATGGGACGCGATGTTACTGAAAGACAGGTGTCGAACTGTATGATGGATTAGCATCCAGGCATCTTTCTGACCTGTCCGTAATATCTATCAGTCTACTGTCAACCAGTCTAAATACAGATGAAGCGGATGTAATGAAATTAGGATTGGGATAGATGACATTCAGTCAACTGCAGATAGTGGTTTCCCGGATAGCGTTTTCAGATCTTGCTTTTTGGTGTCTCACCGACTCAAAATGTCCACAGGGCATTTTGAGTCAGAATACTGCCCTGTGAGAGTGAAAATCCGGGGTGTAAATTTCTGTATTAGCCAACCTATGGTGGTTGTGAGAGAGAGGTGTCAATGAGAGAGAGGAGTGGTGATGACCCTGTAAAAGGCATTATTTAAATGAAGCGCTCCGCTAGGGAGATTACACCATCAGATGTGTAGGACACGCTCCGCTCACAGAGAAAGAAACCAGAGGAATAGAAGATAAAGAGAGACAGAAAGAGGGGGAGATGGAGAGAGGAAGAGAGAGACCGAGACCAGAGGAATAGAAGATAAAGAGAGACAGAAAGAGGGGGAGATGGAGAGAGACCGAGACCAGAGGAAAGGAAGATAAAGATTATAAAACTGAGGGAAATTACCAGCTAGCGTACCTTTAGCATAGCGCTACAGAGCTGGAGGTGAGAAATAGAACAGAAATGTAGGAAAAACCAAACGCAGGGTAAAGAAGAACGACCCTTCACAATATTATACACAGAGAGCAGGGCTAAGCATCTGTATTTGTCGGCAACACCACGGCAACCACGTTTTTCTTCACTGCCAGCTTCTGTGGAGCTTGGTGTGGGTAAGAGTGTGTGGAATAAGTATTTGATACATCAGAAAAGCAGAACTTAATATTTGGTACAGAAACCTTTGTTTGCAATTACAGAGATCATATGTTTCCTGTAGTTCTTGACCAGGTTTGCACACACTGCAGCAGGGATTTTGGCCCACTCCTCCATACAGACCTTCTCCAGATCCTTCAGGTTTCGGGGCTGTCGCTGGGCAATACGGACTTTCAGCTCCCTCCAAAGATGTTCTATTGGGTTCAGGTCTGGAGACTGGCTAGGCCACTCCAGGACCTTGAGATGCTTCTTACGGAGCCACTCCTTAGTTGCCCTGGCTGTGTGTTTCGGGTCGTTGTCATGCTGGAAGACCCAGCCACGACCCATCTTCAATGCTCTTACTGAGGGAAGGAGGTTGTTGGCCAAGATCTCATGATACATGGCCCCATCCATCCTCCCCTCAATACGGTGCAGTCGTCCTGTCCCCTTTGCAGAAAAGCATCCCCAAAGAATGATGTTTCCACCTCCATGCTTCACGGTTGGGATGGTGTTCTTGGGGTTGTACTCATCCTTCTTCTTCCTCCAAACACGGCGAGTGGAGTTTAGATCAAAAAGCTCTATTTTTGTCTCATCAGACCACATGACCTTCTCCCATTCCTCCTCTGGATCATCCAGATGGTCATTGGCAAACTTCAGACGGGCTTCGACTTGCGCTGGCTTGAGCAGGGGGACCTTGCGTGCGCTGCAGGATTTTAATCCATGACGGCGTAGTGTATTACTAATGGTTTTCTTTGAGACTGTGGTCCCAGCTCTCTTCAGGTCATTGACCAGGTCCTGCCGTGTAGTTCTGGGATGATCCCTCACCTTCCTCATGATCATTGATGCCCCACGAGGTGAGATCTTGCATGGAGCCCCAGACCGAGGGTGATTGACCATCATCTTGAACTTCTTCCATTTTCTAATAATTGCGCCAACAGTTGTTGTCTTCTCACCAAGCTGCTTGCCTATTGTCCTGTAGCCCTGATGTCCTTACACAGCTCTCTGGTCTTGGCCATTGTGGAGAGGTTGGAGCTGTTTGATTGAGTGTGTGGACAGGTGTCTTTTATACAGGTAACGAGTTCAAACAGGTGCAGTTAATACAGGTAATGAGTGGAAAACAGGAGGGCTTCTTAAAGAAAAACTAACAGGTCTGTGAGAGCCGGAATTCTTACTGGTTGGTAGGTGATCAAATACTTATGTCATGCAATAAAATGCAAATGAATTACTTAAAAATCATACAATGTGATTTTCTGGATTTTTGTTTTAGATTCCGTCTCTCACAGTTGAAGTGTACCTATGATAAAAATTACAGACCTCTACATGCTTTGTAAGTACCAAAACCTGCAAAATCGTCAGTGTATCAAATACTTGTTCTCCCCACTGTATATATATAAAACCAGATAGGTTGTGATACAGCCTCGATTCGAACCAGGGTGTCTATAGTGATGCCTCAAGCACTGAGAGGCAGTGCCTTAGTCCGAGGCACCACTCGGGAGCCCATTATAGTATAGTATTGGTAAAGTATAGTATTCAAGTAAAGTATAGTATAGTATTAGTATCAGTATTAATATTGGTATAGTATAGTACTGTATTAATATTTGTATAGTATTAGTGTAGCTCCTGCCCACTCCCACCGTAGACTGTGGCATGGCATGATGTAACAGAGTGCATAACTCAAGCCAGAGTTAGCTGCCCAGGCCAGGGTTGACAGGACAACCTTCACTAATCAGTTTATATAATAATAGTTTGTGACTGTAGCCCTACCTGGATCACCGATTCTCAGGCTGGGCTCGGCAGTGGGCTGTCAGGCTCCCACTAATTCAGTGATGAATCGGGGCAATTGTGTATTTTACGACCAATGGAATGAGCTCTGGTGGCGCAGCCGGGAGCAGCGTGAGGTGGAACTCTACAGGAGTTGGGGAGAAGGCAGGAGCAGCGTGAGGTGGCTGGAACTCTACAGGAGTTGGGGAGAGGGCAGGAGCAGCAGGGGTAACGGCTCATAAACAAGCTCTCCTTGACAGATCAGCCAACTCATGGACATGTAGGAACAACCATTAACTTCACTTGTAAAATTAGAGATGACCTTTAAATATGTGCAGAGAGCCGAGCTGGAGTGCAGATATGGGCTCTGGCTAGAAGGAGATTATTATAGATTTCTCCAGCCTTTTTCAAAGGAGCTCGCTGTTTTATCTGCATCACTGCATGGCGGTGAAAAAGTTCTGTTGCACTTTGGAGGGCACTGAAGTATCAGTCTTTCCAATACTGTAGTCTAAAAGGGTGGGTTAAGGTAGAGCAGACACAGTGACAAACATATTGGAAAGTGGAATGATGTTTACTCTTAGTACACATAAAATCACATTCAAGTGTAGGTCTAAAGCTGTTTTGGTTCTTTTAAGAGAAGATAAAACTCTGAAGATAAAGTTAAGTCCATTTGTAGTGACAATGGGGGTGTGTCTGTTGTCTGTGCGTGTTTGCGGGCTTGCGTGTGTGTGCGTGCGTGTTTGCGGGCTTGCGTGTGTGTGTGTGTGTGTGCATGCGTGTTTGCGGGCTTGCGTGTGCGTGCGTGTGTGTGTGTGCGTGTTTGCGGGCTTGCGTGTGCGTGCGTGTGTGTGCGTGCGTGTTTGCGGGCTTGCGTGTGCGTGTGTGTGTGTGTGTGTGTGTGTGCATGCGTGTTTGCGGGCTTGCGTGTGCGTGCGTGTGTGTGTGTGTGCATGCGTGTTTGCGGGCTTGCGTGTGCGTGCGAGCATGTATTACTTCATGTTTTTCTGGAAGAGTAGCTGCTGCTTTTGCGACAGCTAATGAGGATCCTAATAAAATACCAAATAACTCTCTGTGACCTTCTATAACTATCATCACCTTAACCACTTAGTTTGAATACCTGTCTCTCTAACCAGACTGGAAATATATGTCTCAGGGACCCACTAAACAACATCTCTACACACACTACTCATACCTCATACTGCAGTTCACTTCATGAAATTTGGAAAGCACCATCCCCCATTTCAGCATCTGACCAATCACAGTGTGACGAAGCAGGGCTGTTAAACAAGCATCCAGGAACCAATTATATAGAATGTGCCCCATGCATCCATCCAACATGGGAGAGATTTAGAATAAGGAACCAATTATATAGAATGTGCCCCATGCATCCATCCAACATGGGAGAGATTTAGAATAAGGAACCAATTATATAGAATGTGCCCCATGCATCCATCCAACATGGGAGAGATTTAGAATAAGAAACCAATTATATAGAATGTGCCCCATGCATCCATCCAACATGGGAGAGATTTAGAATAAGGAACCAATTATATAGAATGTGCCCCATGCATCCATCCAACATGGGAGAGATTTAGAATAAGAAACCAATTATATAGAATGTGCCCCATGCATCCATCCAACATGGGAGAGATTTAGAATAAGAAACCAATTATATAGAATGTGCCCCATGCATCCATCCAACATGGGAGAGATTTAGAATAAGGAACCAATTATATAGAATGTGCCCCATGCATCCATCCAACATGGGAGAGATTTAGAATAAGAAACCAATTATATAGAATGTGCCCCATGCATCCATCCAACATGGGAGAGATTTAGAATAAGAAACCAATTATATAGAATGTGCCCCATGCATCCATCCAACATGGGAGAGATTTAGAATAAGGAACCAATTATATAGAATGTGCCCCATGCATCCATCCAACATGGGAGAAATTTAGAATAAGAAACCAATTATATAGAATGTGCCCCATGCATCCATCCAACATGGGAGAAATTTAGAATAAGGAACCAATTATATAGAATGTGCCCCATGCATCCATCCAACATGGGAGAGATTTAGAATAAGGAAACAATTATATAGAATGTGCCCCATGCATCCATCCAACATGGGAGAGATTTAGAATAAGGAACCAATTATATAGAATGTGCCCCATGCATCCATCCAACATGGGAGAGATTTAGAATAAGAAAGTTGTTTGTTTCACCTTCACATTCACCTTCTCTCTCTCTCTCTCTCCCTCTCTCTCTCTCTCTCTCTCTCCCTCTCTCTCTCTCTCTCTCTCTCTCTCTCTCTCTCTCTCTGTCTCTCTCTGTCTCTCTCTCTCTCTCTCTCTCTCTCTCTCTCTCTCTCTCTCTCTCCCTCTCTCTCTCTCTCTGTCTCTCTCTCTCTCTCTCTCTCTCTCTCTCTCTCTCTCTCTCACTCACACTCACACTCACACTCACACATGCACATGCACATACGTGTACTCACACACTTGCGTGCACAAACACACACACCAGCTTCATTAGATTTGCACCAAATTTGTCAAATGAAATTGTGTGGAGTGTTTGGGATGGGAAGGAGGTGAAAACAGCGATAACCCACACCCTGGGCGACTGAATTATGTACGGGGTTGAAGGGTTTTTATGCCAGGGGTGTGATGTGGACCCCCTTCTTTTCGAGAGTCAATCAGACTGCCTAGTTTTAGAGGTTGTGAGTGGGCACGGTGCTGTTGGGGCAGCAGATGGTATTTGGGAGGGTCTGTGTGTGTATGTCTGTGTGTGTGTCTGTGTGTGTGAGACGGGGGAAATTTACAGCAAACAGATCCGTTATCACAGACAGGTCATGGAGAGAAGCTAGAACACCACGTTGCCGTGGCAATTTAATAACAGTGCTCAGGCAAACGGCTGGCAGGAGGAAGACTAAAGTGAGACGGAGTAACCTCGTCATGACTCTCAGACTCTGCACCCGCGGACACGGACGGACGGACGGACGGACGGGGACACACACACACACACACACACACACACACACACACACACACACACACACACACACACACACACACACACACACACACACACACACACACACACACACACACACACACACACACACACACACACACACACAGGCTAGTATAGCTGCATTATGGCAGCATACTATAGTTTCCTTAAACTAATCACATGTCAGCTAGGGAACTTGGACAGATAGGGGGAGCTATAGGCAATGAGGCATTGTAAGACTCCGAGATGCACAGAGACAAGTATAGCTGCATCAAGGCAAAACAGGTTCTAGAACACTACAGGAACAGACCATGGGCCTTTGCAAGATTCTACCAGCAAGGACGTAAGGATGTAACCTTATGTGACCAAAAGTGCTGCATAACCTGAAACAAAGATAAATTACATAAAGAATGATAGTAAAAAGCTTTGGAAAAACTCGGCTCCATCATTCATTGAATCAGATGGCTAATTTATCACAAAACCCACTGATATTGCCAACTACTTTAAAGTTATTTTTCAATGGTAAGATTAGCAAACATGCCAACAACAAATTCTGAACCTACACATCCATGCATAACTGACCAAATTATGAAAGACAAACACTGTAATTTAGAATTCCGTAAAGTGAGTGTGGATGAGGTGAAAAAAGCAATAACAATCCACCTGGATCTGACAACATACTGTAGATGGAAAATGACTGAGAATGATAGAGGACAATATTACCACTCCTATTTGCCATCTCTTCAATCTAAACCTACAGGAAAGTGGGTGCCCTCAGGCCTGGAGGGAAGCAAAAGTCATTCCTCTACCCAAGATTAGCAAAGCACCGTTTACTGGCTCAAACATCCAACCAAGAAGCCTGTCACCAACCCTTAGTAAACTTTTGGAAAGAATGGTGTTTGACCAGATACAATGCTATTTCACAGTAAACAAATGAACAACAGATTTTCAGCACGCTAATAGGGAAGGACATTTTACATGTACGGCACATACACAAATGACTGACGATTGGCTGAGAGAAATGTATAAAAAAAATATTGTAAAAGCTGTTTTGTTAGATTTCAATGCAGCTTTTGACATTATTATAATCTGCAGCTGGAAAAACGGACTGTATATGTTCTGGCTTTACATCCTGTGCTTTTTTGTGGATGGAGAGTTACCTGTCTAACAGAACACAGAGGGTGTTCTTTAATGGAAGCCTCTCCATCATAATACATAGTCAGTCATTCCCCAGGGCAGCTGTCTAGGCCCCTTACCTTTTCAATCTTTACTAATGACCTGCGACTGCCTCTTAGTAATGCCTGTGTGTCTATGTATGATGTTGACTCACGTCAGCTACCACAGCAAGTGAAACTGCAACACTTAACAAAGAGCTGCAGTCAGTTTCAGAATGTGTGGAAATAAGTTAGTCCTAAATATTTCAAAAACTAAAAGCATTGTATTTGGCAAAAGCAGTCAAATCTGATTAAAGAAAACATAAAAATACACCTTATGGAACAGAGGGGACTGTGAAGAGACACACACAGGCACAGACACACGCATACACACATGATAACATACACACTATACACACACGCACACATGGATTATGTGTTGTAGATATGTGGTAGTAGAGTAGTGGCTTGAGGGCACATGCTTAATGTGTTGTGAAATCTGTTATGAAGGTATTGTAATGTTTTGAATTGTATATAACTGCCATAATTTGGCTGGACCTCAGGAAGAGTAATTGCTGCCTGCTGCTAATGGGGATACATAATAAATACAAATACAAAACTTAACTGTTGAAAGCAGTTGAGGGAATTGAAATGTGTTTGTTATTGAGAAGATACAGAGAAGAAATATCGAGAGACAAACAGAGGGAAAATAGAGAGACAAATGTAGACTAAGATAAAGAGAGCAAAGACAGAGAGAGGAGTATCAATCTGCTGATAGAAATCATATTTTGCTGCTGTGTAGGCACTCACTCGCTTTGAGCTCGAGCATAATAACTCAGGAGCTGGAGGGAAGCAAAAGTCATTCCTCTACTCAAGATTAGCAAAGCACCGTTTACTGGCTCAAACAACCAACCAAGAAGCCTGTTACCAACCCGTAGTAAACTTTTGTGTTTGACCAGATACAATGCTATTTCACAGTAAACAAATGAACAATAGGTTTTCAGCACACTTATAGGGAAGGGCATTCAACATGTACGGCACAAACATAAATGGCTGGCTGAGAGAACTTGATAATAAAAATATTGTTTTAGACGTCAGTGCAGCTTTTGACATGATCGATCATAATCTGCTGCTGGAAAAACACACAGTACATTCGGAAAGTATTCAGACCACTTCACTTTTTCTATATTTTGTTAAGTTACGGTCTTATTCTAAAATGGATTAAATAGTTTTCCCCCCTCGTCAATCTACACACAATACCCCATAATGAAAAAGCAAAAACTGTTGTTTTTTAAAAACATTTTTGCAAATGTATATAAAAAACACTGGAAATATCACATTTACATAAGTATTCAGACCCTTTACTAAGTGCTATGTTGAAGCACCTTTGGCAGCGATTATAGCCTCGAGTCTTATTGGGTATGAAGCTACAAGCTTGGCACACCTGTATTTGGGGAGTTTCTCCCATTCTTCTCTGCAGATCCTCTCAAGCTCTGTCAGGTTGGATTTTATTTTCAGGTCTTTCCAGAGATTTTAGATCAGGTTCAAGTCTGGGCTCTGGCTGGGCCACTCAAGGACATTGAGACTTGTCCCGAAGCCACTCCTGCATTGTCTTGGCTGTGTGCTTAGGGTCGTTGTCCTGTTGGAAGGTGAACCATTGCTCCAGTCTGAGGTCCTGAGCGCTCTGGAGCAGGTTTTCATCAAGGATCTCTCGGTACTTTTCTCTTTTCATCTTTGCCTCGATCCTGACTAGTCTCCCAGTCTCTGCCGCTGTTAAACATCCCCACAGCATGAAGCTGCCACCACCATGCTTCACCGTAGGGATGGTATTGGCCAGTTGATGAGCAGTGCCTGGTTTCCTCCAGACGTGACGTTTGGCATTCAGGCATTCAGGCAAAATAGTTAAATCTTGTTTTCATCAGACCAGAGAATCTTGTTTCTCATGGTCTGTGAGTCCTTTAGGTACCTTTTGGCAAACACCAAGTGGGCTGTCATGTGCCTTTTACTGAAGAGTGGCGTCTGGCTGGCCACTCTACCATAAAGGCCTGATTGGTGGAGTGCTGCAAAGATGGTTTTCTTTCTGGAAGGTTCTCCCATCTCCACAGCGGAACTCTGGAGCTCTGTCAGAGGGACCATCGGGTTCTTGGTCACCTCGCTGACCAAGGCCCTTCTCCCCCGATTGCTCAGTTTGGCCGGGAGGCCAGCTCTAGGAAGAGTCTTGGTGGTTCCAAACTTCTTCCATTTAAGAATGATGGAGGTCACTGTGTTCTTGGGAACCTTTAATGCTGCAGACATATTTTGGTACCCTTCCCCAGATCTGTGCCTCAACACAATCGTATCTCAGAGCTCTATGGACAATTCCTTCAACCTCATGGTTTGGTTTTTGCTCTGACATGCACTGTCAACTGTGGGACCTTATATATAGACAGGTGTGTGCCTTTCCAAATCATGTCCAATCAATTGAATTTACCACACGTGGACTCCAATCAAGTTGTAGAAACATCTCAAGGTTGATCAATGGAAACAGGATGCACCTGAGCTCCATTTTGAATCTCATAGCAAAAGGTCTGAAAACTTAAGTAAACAAGGTATTTCTGTTTTTATTTTTAATACATTTGCAAACATTTCTAAAAACCTGTTTTCACTTTGTCATTAAGAGGTATTGTGAGGGGAAACAATTATTTAATCAATTTTAGAGTAAGGCTGTAACTTAACAAAATGTGGAAAAGTCAAGGGGTCAGAATACTTTCCCGAAGGCAATGTGTGTGTTATGGCTTTACATCCCCTGCTATATTGTGGATTGTGAGTTACCTGTCTAACATAACACAGAGGGTGTTCTTTATTGGAAGCCTCTCCAACATATTCCAGGTAGAGTCAGGTATTCCCCAGGGCAGCTGTCTAGGCCCCTTACTTTTAAAATGTTTTACTAATGACCTGTCACTGGCTCTGAGTTAAGCCTGTGTGTCTATGCATGCTGATGACTCAACACTATACATGTCAGCTACCACAGCAATAGAAATCACAGCAACCCTTAACAAAGAGCTGCAGTCAGTTTCAGAATGTGTGGCAAGAAATAAGTTAGTCCTAAATATTTCAAAACGAAACGCATTGCATTTGGGACAAATCATCTAATTATTGTAATGAATAATGTGGAAATTGAGCAACTTGAGGAGACTAAACTGCTTGGAGTAACCCTGGATTGTAAACTGTCATGGTCAAAACATATTGATGCAACAGTAGCTAAGATGGGGAGAAGTCTGTCCATAATAAAGCACTGCTCTTCCTTCTTAACAACACTATAAAAATATGGAACAGTGGGTACTGTGAAGAGACACACACACACACACACAGGCACAGACATATACTGTACATACATACGTACATGCACATGATAACATAAACACTATACACACACTTACACATGGATTTTGTGTTGTAGATATGTGGTAGTAGAGTCGTGCTTAATGTGTTGTGAAATCTGTTATGAAATGTATTGTAATGTTATTGTATATAACTGCCTTAATTTTGCTGGACCCCAGGAAGAATAGCTGCTGCCTTGGCAGCAGTTTATAGGGATCCATAATAAATGCAAATACTAAAGCATAGCATACTAACATAAGTACTTTGTCAGTATTCAGTATTTCCTACTCTAAGTCCTGTAGATAAGCCCAAAATAAGATCATATTCTTCCATTTGCAATCGAAGCAAGAAAACTTGTATAATTTTCACACTTCTATACCAAAGTGATCAATGTTTGAGCTTATCTACTGGACTATCTCAGTGTGAGAAGAGACAGAAACTCAAGTGAGGAAGTGTGGGTTTAACCTCTGAGCTTGGACTCTGTGTCCTGAGTGCTGATTGGTCGGGTGAAGAGGGCTCTGATTGGGGCCAGCTCTCACTAACTAGCCAGTAATTGAGGAGCTGATTGTTCTGGGTGTGAATTAAGGTGAAGGGGAAACTAACCTGTCTGCCTGTCTCTGCTCATCTCTGCCAAGTTTAGTCTGCAACACTTTGTGTAGGTACAATGCTTTATAACTTGTTACAACCATGTATAAGGCATTATAATGCATTATAACAGCATCATAATGCATTTTACCTGTTGGCTTTAAGTAAAATGTTACAGTTCTGTAAATTAATGTGAGGAGGGTGTTGTTGCCAGTTGAATCTCTGACCATAGCATTTTTGTGTTTTTGTAATGCAAGTAGATTGAGTACATCAATTGATCATGCCACATAGGCCTGCCACATACTGTATGACTGCCACATAGGCCTGCCACATACTGTATGACTGCCGTTGGTAGTCATTGATTTGATAGAAATTCACTGGTTTGGCTTTGTTCCATTGCTTCTTTAATAGAAGGACAGATTAGTATTATTATTATGCATGAAATATTGGCTTTGAATAATATGGGAACAGCAACACTACTAAAACAGAGAAAACAGAGGATTACAAGAGGCTTTTTGCTCCATAATGTGATTTGAAAAGAAAGAGTCTTACCTTTGTTCCATGTTTCCCAGTAAGGCTGGTGGGAGGTGGAGATTAGCTCAGAGAATGGAGTTTGTCTGAAAGCCGATTAGCCAGAATTGAAACAAGGCCAAATTGAGTTTTCTCTCTGTTAAAAAAAAGGCTACATGCAGTGTGTTCAGTCAAAAGTAAGAACTCTGAGAAATTATTCATATCATAATGAATGCCATTTCTACTTTGTGATCTTATGTTATTTTAATGCCTAGATGACATGCATTACATTGAATATTAGCAGGTAGACCGAGACGTGTTGTCATAATATAAATTGCGTCCTTAAAATTAACATATTTTTGAACAAGCATATTTGTACCATTCCATTATATATTATGACTGCATTATATTCTGAGAGGCATTTTAAATAGCCCATCTTCTGCATTTGAATGTCATTTAAATCATCATAGGATCTATTATTATGTCCTCTAGATCAGTGGTTCCCAACCAGAGGTACTAGGACCCCTGGGGGTACTTGGCCTATCCACAGGGGGTACTTAAAAAGACTCATGGGTCCATAGGGTTACTGGTAAAAATGCACGTGAGGGGTACTTCATGGGTACTCCGGGCAGAGGCAAATTCAGTTGGTGGTACGGTAACCAAAAAGGTTGGGAACCACTGCTCTAGATAGCTCTTAACACCACATAGCTTTAGTTGACTCTCTTTTGTTCCTATATTGCCACCTAATGGATACAAATAGTACATATCATTGTTCCTTTTGAATTGTTTTTAAAATATTTTTTTATGTCACCCAAAATCCCTTTAACTGCTTTTAAAACACAAATTCTAATTTCAAATGTTGGAAATTGTAAGACCTAAATAAATTCCCCTCCAATGCGTCCATTGAATGATGTGCCTAAACCTGAAAGTGTAGTTATGATAGGCCTAAGAGGTATATGGTTCAAGATGCAAAGCTTTAAAAGAAGCCAGCTTCCTGTACGCAAAGGATCAAAACTCACATTCTGCTTGACTTTTGAGACTGCATATGATTGACAAATGGATATGTCAAACTGGGATTTCCAAATCGATATGTCTCAAGTTTAACGTTAAAGTTTCCATTTAATGTCCCATAATCTGTGTCATTTAATGTCCCATAAATATGAAGTCAGCTGGTAAATATATGCATGTCGGCCAACATTACATTTTTCAAGTAATGATATAAGACTTCATTCCTGAGTGTCTTCATTTGAATACTTCAGACTAAATCGACAGGCTTTTTGAAGTTTGGATATATCATAACTCAAGGTGAGACCCAGATGCAGACAGAGGAGGCAGATGGTTGGAGTCTTAGATGTTTAATAATCCAAAAAGGAGTAGGTAAGAGAATGGTCGTGGACAGGCAAAAGGTCAAAACCAGATCAGAGTCCACGAGGTACAGAGTGGAAGACAGGTTCAAGGTCAAGGCAGGCAGAATGGTCAGGCAGGCGGGTACAAAGTCCAGAAACAGGCAAGGGTCAAAACCAGGAGGACTAGAAAAAGGAGAAATAGCAAAAGCAGGACAATGGGAAAAATCGCTGGTTGACTTGGACATAGATGACAAACTGGCACAGAGAGACAGGAAACACAGGGATAAATACACTGGCACAGAGAGACAGGAAACACAGGGATAAATACACTGGCCCAGAGAGACAGGAAACACAGGGATAAATACACTGGCCCAGAGAGACAGGAAACACAGGGATAAATACACTGGCCCAGAGAGACAGGAAACACAGGGATAAATACACTGGCCCATAGAGACAGGAAACACAGGGATAAATACACTGGCACAGAGAGACAGGAAACACAGGGATAAATACACTGGGGAAAACAAGCGACACCTGGAGGGGGTGGAGACAATAACAAGAACAGGTAAAACTGATCAGGGTGTGACAGGATATATCCAAATATAACCAAGCCGTGACCCACTCTCATCCACTTAACATTATGCATGTTTCAGCCTGCATAATGTGTTGGTTTGAGGCTATTTACAGTCCATGTGACAGTGCTTTTCTGTAGCCTGTACTGTATTGTATGGTACCCTACTCCGCAGTCACTGTATAAACTAGCTAACAGCAGTGTTATCTGACAGACTGTCTGTCACTCCTCTCCTCCTCAAGGCCACAGCTATGAAATAGCTACAGTTGAAGTCAGAAGTTTACATACACCTTAGCCAAATACATTTCAACTCAGTTTTTCACAATTCCTGACATTTAATCTTAGTAAAAATGCCCTGTCTTAGGCCAGTTAGGATCACCACTTTATTTTAAGAATGTGACATGTCAGAATAATAGTAGAGAATGATTTATTTCAGCTTTTATTTCTTTCATCACATTCCCAGTGGGTCAGAAGTGTACATACACTCAATTAGTATTTGGTAGCATTGCCTTTAAATTGTTTATCTTGGGTCAAACGTTTCTGGTAGCCTTCCACAAGCTTCCCACAATAAGTTGGGTGAATTTTGGCCCATTCCCCCTGACAGAACTGGTGTAACTGAGTCAGGTTTGTAGGCCTCGCACACGCTTTTTCAGTTCTGCTCACACATTTTCTATGGGATTGAGGTCAGGGCATTGTGATGGCCACTCCAATACCTTGGCTTTGTTGTCCTTAAGCCATTTTTCCACAACTTTGGAAGTATGCTTGGGGTCATTGTCCATTTGGAAGACCCATTTGCGACCAAGCTTTAACTTCCTGACTGATGTCTTGAGATGTTGCTTCAATATATCCACATAATTTTCCTCCCTTATGATGCCATCTAGTTTGTGAAGTGCACCAGTCCCTCCTACAGCAAGCACCCCCACAACATGATGCTGCCACCCCCGTGCTTCACGGTTGGGATGGTGTTCTTCGGCTTGCAAGCCTCCCCCTTTTTCCTCCAAACATAACGATGGTCATTATAGCCAAACAGTTCTATGTTTGTTTCATCAGACCAGAGGACATTTCTCCAAAAAGTACAATCTTTGTCCCCATGTGCAGTTGCAAACCGTAGTCTGGCTTTTTTATGGCGGTTTTGGAGCAGTGGCTTCTTCCTTGCTGAGCGGCCTTTCAGGTTATGTAGATATATGACTCGTTTTACTCTGTATATAGATACTTTTGTACCTGTTTCCTCCAGCATCTTCACAAGGTCCTTTGCTGTTGTTCTGGAATTGATTTTCACTTTTTGCACCAAAGTACGTTCATCTCGAGGAGACAGAATGCGTCTCCTTCCTGAGCGGTATGACAGCTGCGTGGTCCCATGGTGTTTATACTTGCGGACTATTGTTTGTACAGATGAATGTGGTACCTTCAGGCGTTTGGAAATTGCTCCCAAGGATGAAACATACTTGTGGAGGTCTACAATTTTTTTTCTGAGGTCTTGGCTGATTTCTTTTGATTTTCCCCATGATGTCAAGCAAAGAGGCACTGAGTTTGAAGGTAGGCCTTGAAATACATCAACAGATACACCTCCAGTTGACTCAAATATATGTCAATTAGCCTATCAGAAGCTTCTAAAGCCATGACATAATTTTATGGAATTTTCCAAGCTGTTTAAAGGCACATGCAACTTAGTGTATGTAAACTTCTGACCCACTGGAATTGTGATACAGTGAATTATAAATGAAATAATCTGTTTGTAAACAGTTGTTGGAAAAATTACTTGTGTCATGCACAAAGTAGATGTCCTAACCAACTTGCCAAAACTATAGTTTGTTAACAAGAAATTTGTGGAGTGGTTGAAAAACGAGTTTATGTTCCTCAAAGGGGAGACGCAAGGTGAGATTGGAGGAAAGGGGTAGGGGGGACGCCGGGATGGGGCGGGGTGTACTTGTTGCCACTGTGTTCCCAGGTGGAGAAGAGAGAGACAGTAACCTCCCCGCCTCTCCCATCACTATCAGCTTAGCGATAGTCACCCACTAACTAACGGCCGTGGGGCAACATTTATCTTGTTGCACTTTTCACCATAGAGGCTCTTGGCAAATATAGGGCGGGTGACTTACTACACCTGTACATGAGATACATTCAAAGTTCATTTTTTTTATTTTACCTTTATTTAACTAGGCAAGTCAGTTAAGAAGAAATTCTTATTTTCAATGACGGCCTAGGAACAGTGGGTTAACTGTCTGTTCAGGGGTGTGTAGATTACATCTACCGATATTTGTTCCACCCCACCCTTTTTTACTCAACACTTTAGCCACACATTCACATGCACCCTCTATCAATAAATCAATCATCCTCAATAAGGAAGATGTTGCATCATTGATGCAGTATGTCTCCATTGAGATCCCAGAATCTACCCTGAAGCATGTCTTTTGATTGTCCTTGTAGTTTATGATATCGAGGTCTACCACACACAAGCACATACACACAAACAAACACACACACACACCGGTCGTGTTCCTCTGCCCAGGCGTTTCTGACGCATGCCAGACCTTACAATGCCTGGATCGGTATTTGAAGTATCAGCTAACCACATCATGTTATAGCAATCTGTCAGTTGATGACACAGTCGATGACGTGGTGGGGTGGATATCATTCAGAGAATTAAAACAATTAGTGTATCGCTTTAATTCCCAGACACTCACCATCAGTGTCAGAAAGGTATTTACTGGAGCACAGGCACCAGGTATGGTGTATTGAGAGTAATGTGTTTGAGATCAAGTAGAATCTATTCTGTAGTGGCCCCTTTCTATCACTAGAGAGTGCTCTACTGACACTCTGCTATTTCATAGCGACCCCTCAAAGATGGCTAGATAATAAACTGTACATGAAAAGGCCCAACCTGGCTGTGAAAAGAAATACATGTTTAATAGTGTATGCATTTAAAAACTTTCACACACTTTCCTCCTCCTATAACTTTCACACACTCTCCCCTCCTATAACTTTCACACACTTTCCTCCTATAACTTTCACTCTCCCCTCCTATAACTTTCACACACTTTCCTCCTATAACTTTCACACTTTCCTCCTATAACTTTCACACTTTCCTCCTATAACTTTCACACTTTCCTCCTCCGAAAACTTTCAGGCTCCTCCTCCTATAACTTGCACTCACCCCTCCTATAACTTTCAGGCTCCTCCTCCTATAACTTTCACTCACCCCTCCTATAACTTTCAGGCTCCTCCTCCTATAACTTTCACTCACCCCTCCTATAACTTTCACACTTTCCTCCTCCTATAACTTTCACTCTCCCCTCCTATAACTTTCACTCTCCCCTCCTATAACTTTCACACTTTCCTCCTCCTATAACTTTTACACTCCTCCTATAACTTTCACACACTCTTCTCCTATAACTTTCACTCTCCTATATCTTTCACACACTATCCTATAACTTTGTCTCCTCCTCCTATAAATTTCACACTCTCCTCCTATATCTTTCACACACTCCTCCTATAACTTTCAGGCTCCTCCTCCTATAACTTTCACACTCTCCTCCTCCTATAACTTTCACACACTCCCCTCCTATAACTTTCACACACTCCCCTCCTATAACTTTCACACACTCCCCTCCTATAACTTTTACAAACTCCCCTCCTTCTATACTTGCACACTCAGTGATGGTCAAAACAACACACAAACCGGTTAATCACATCAACAACCAATCTTTTTATTGTGTTTGTGCATGACCTTTTGCCCCACAGATCCAATGAGGAGCGAGCTGATTGGGTGAGCTGATGATCACTGATGACCTGCTAGCCAATAGCTATGTGCTCTGGTGACATCATATCCAGTACTGGTTTATGTGTCGAGTAATGACTTTCTCAACAGGCTGTTAGGCTTTTCACACTACTGAGCCATACCGAGCCACCATAGTTGCTGGAACCGTGCTGGAAAAGAAATGATCAGAGCCAGCACAGTACAGTCCTATAGTGTGAATCTGGCTTAAGTGCTGATTTGGCTCTATACTCCAAACCAAAGGAATGAGAGAGGAAATGGAGTGGTGAAGAAGAAGCGAAACATATCCAACCCAACGGACACCAACACCTTGTCTATTATTGCACACATCTAGTTAACCAATGCCACATAGTTCATGTATGTAAGTCATTGGATAAGCTATATCGCTTGATAATAAGGTGCTAAATGATTAAAAACAACATCAACATTGCATTGATATTTTTAAAAGCCATATAGTATATCTAACAACGAACAAGAGTATCAATGCAGACAGGAATTCCACAAGCATACATTAGCATATCAAAATAAATAATGTTTCTGATTATGGTTCATCTTTGACTTGAATGTCTTATTGAAGGAATCATGTACAGGTGGGTGTGTTGTTGTGTTCCATGCGAGAATGATGTTACAGACAAATCTGCAGAGGAAATTATTGTGCACAGAATCAAATACGGGACGCTCATAGGAGAATTGCTTCCTTTGAGGAAGATGATGTCAATAATTACTCATGAGTCATGACATTCATGACATTCTGAAGTGTAATGCTTTACAAAGACATGGACTGGATAAGGATCGGGACAGTTTACTCCTTCCCTTAAAAATCCAAAGATGAAACATCTACCAATTCTGCAGGTGCAATAAACCTACTAGGTCCTCTCTAATCAAACCTTAAACTCAGCGCACTGGAGGGCCTAAAGATCAACGTTTGGACATGACTTGATGAGTCTTCTCGACCCCTAACCAGCTAGAATCTCATGGAATGTCTTATGAATCAATAGTAAAGCATAATTATGTTGTCTATGTGATATTAAAACAGTCTCAGACTGGACATCACCTGAATGTAACCAATCAAATGCTTATTTTATGTGATGTTACTGCAGGCCATGACTTGACTAGGACCAGTCAACCCAGACTGACCTGAAGTTGCTACCTGACCTTGACCACAGCACAACGGCTGCAGAGGGTCTGACCACACAGAATCATCAGGCATTGACAGTCATGGCCATTATAGACTTCTCTCAAACATGCACAGCCATTATCTCTCACAGTGGTCTTGGTCTGTTACTAGTCACTCAAAGACAACCAAGACACCTAACAACCAGTGGTGTAAAGTACTTCAGTAAAAATACTTTAAAGTACTACTTAAGTCATTTTTGGGGGGGTTTTGGACTACTTTTACTTCACTACATTCCTAAAGAAAATAATGTACTTTTTACTCCACACATTTTACCTGACACCCAAAAGTACTTGTTACATGTTGAATGCTTAGCAGGACAGGAAAATGGTCCAATTCCCGCACTTATCAAGACAACGATGGTCATCCCTTCTGCCTCTGATCTGGCGGACTCACAAAGGCATCTTTTGGAAATGATGTCTGAGTGTTGGAGTGTGCCCCTGGCTATCCATACAATTTAAAAACAAGAAAACTGTGCTGCCTGCTTTGCTTAATAGAAGGAATTTGAAATTATTTATACTTTTACTTTTGATACTTAAGTATATTTAGAACCAAATACTTTTAGACTTTTACTCAATTAGGATTTTACTGGGTGAGTTTTACTTTTACTTGAGTAACTTTCTATTAAGGTATCTATACTTTTACTCAAGTATGACATTGGGGACTTTTTCCACCACTGCTAACAATACAGTCAACCTGTCATGTCAACCAAGCACAGGTCAAGTCTTGGGACAGCACATCATAACACCATGGAATGTCTAGGGCGAATAAAAGGTTCAGAATTTCTGGAATGGAATCTTGAATGAGAGAAAGCAAAGCTTCAACAAGGAAATGCAGTCGGAGCTGAGTCAATCTGTGTCATGGAATATGGGCATACATTCCAAATTTCCTGAGTTTAGACTCCGTTTGTGATATATACCTGAAGCAAGGCCAGACGCAATGGAGACTGTGCAACAGATTGTTGTGGCCATTTAGAATTTTCTTCTTTATGTCTTTTTCCCCACTTTTTTGATTATTCTTTGCATGTTTCAAAGGAGGTTTGGAAACATAACCTGGATTGTGTAAACATAAATCCTGAATATTTTTTTTTCCTTTCTCTGTTACTGTACATAACATAACACAGCAATACACAGTTTTCTATTTAAACAAGCATTGTTTCTTTCTTTTCATAAGATATATAATGTGTAATATGTTGTATAGAGCTTATTCATACTGTGGAGAATGTCACAACAGAACACAATAACACATAAGTTAAAGAGATTCTCCGGTACTTTTGTATCATTTTCAGCCAGTAGTTCTGAAAGTAGCACACACGAGCCAAAAGTAGTCCCTGAAAACTGTGTTCTACTTCACATATGCGATTGCTCTCTCTCTCGCTGAGCCATTAGGTCCACCCTGCAACCTCATTGGATAACGCTAGCTGTCGTTCAAATGCCAGGGGCTGAAGCTCATTGGCTAGAACTCGAATTGCTAGGGGGCTGGCTGGCCTATGTAGGGGGAAATGTAGAAGAAAATGGCACAGCACATCTTCAAGAAAATAGTGGCTTTCAAACTAGGAATTTCGTGGCTAATTGAGGTAAGACAGTAATTCTGATCATAGATTATGCATGTATGATCTACACATTGACACATCTAGCCCAAAGCGGAAGGTTTAAAATATACTTTTTTAGTTGGCAAAGTACCGGAGCATGTCTTTAATCTTAAACACACTGCCAGTTTAAAACGCATGCCCCTTATCCAAAGTGTCACATTTTCTTCCCATCCATCCCATGCCAGCGTCCAATATCTCTACTTATTACGTGCTGTTAAAGAACATCATGTCTATCTCTGACAGGAACAGTGCTTTAGGAATAGGCTAGAAACATGTGGGACACTTGTCTTTGTTTTCTCAGTTGTTTGTTGTTGTTGTCGTCGTCAGGTACATTGTTGCTAGCACTACGCCATGCAGAGTGTGTAGAGTTCAGCAGAGACAGAGAGAAGAGGAGGGGGAGGTCATTTAGAGAAAGGAGACCAGACTTCAGTGATGATGATGATGATGATGATGGTGGTGGTGGGGGCGTAATAATCAAATGATTAATAACAATAAGAAACAGAACCATGTGACAGAGGCCAGCTCTGCCCAGGTCTAGCTGATGGCCAGGCTGTCTGCCTGAAGGGCAGTCTCTGGTGTCTCCCCCTGCTGGGGAGAGTTGGGCGTTGCAGGGGCAGCTTCCTCGGGGGTGGGAGCGTCGTCTGTGCTGGTGGAGGTGTGGACCTGAGAGGGGAGGACACGGCAGAATGCTGACATCATTGAGCTGGGGCCGGCCTCGGCGTCATCATCGGGGTGAGAGGTCACAGAGAGGTGCAGGGCACCGGGGGTCAGTCTGACGGGGCAGAAGGCGGAGCCGGTGGAGATGAAGTTGACCTTGTTCTTGTCTGGGCAGGAGAAGAGAGGGACGGACGCTGACTGCCTGGAGCTGGACAGACAAAGGGAAAAGTAAGAGACGGCGTGTTAACTCTTTTCATGACATGTATGAGTAACTGACCTTCAGTATCAACGACTTGAAAAATGTGGTGCGATAAAAGAGATCCTAAAAAATCAAATCAAACCCTTCTGGACCCGGTCCCTGGTCTCTTGCTGTACTTACCTCACTTCCTCAAACACCTTGATCTTCTCACAGCCCTCTGGAGGTTCTCTCTTGAACATGTAGCTGTTGTTGGGTTTAGGAGACGAGGCAAACTTAGGCAGCGGAGAGCTACTGCCACTGTCTGTAGACAGAGACAGAGACAATGGTCAGAAACGGTCAGACACAAACACAGTCCAAGGTGGGAGTTCAGAGCCGTGCTCATGGGCACAACAGCAGGATGGACAATGGAGGCCTTGCCCTTGGTCTGAGATGGAATTCTGACAGTCCTACCTTTATCCCTGTCGTAGAGCAGATCGTCAGTGGAGTAAGGGCTGCCCCCATGTGAGCCGGACCCCGGGGGACAGGCAGGAGAGGGACAGGGGGACAGGCTGGAACTACTGCTGGAGCGGCCGGGGGCAGAGGGAGTCTGTGTGTCCACACTGCGGGTACTGCTGCTACGCTGCTGGGGGGGAAAGGGGGCTCGCCGCCCATCTGGTACCTCCAACACCTGGGGAGGGCAGGGGGATGAGGGGGAGAGAGAGCAAGATGTTGGTCAGTAAATATTTGCAAGTAATAGGATTGACAGTGACACAACAGGTGAATGAATGGTTGCGTTTGTGTGCGTGTCTACTCCTCTGTCACCTCCAGGCACATGAGCCTGACTGAAGTCACCCTTGACTGGGAGTGTAAATATGCAGCCTTGTCTCATAGACTAGACGTAAAATAGTAATTGTAAATCCGGGACACTCAAATGAGTATGATATGTTACGTTTGGTATGGTTACATAAGACAGGTTACTTAATAAAGGCAAAAAGCGAAATGAGAGTGGTTGGTCTGGGCGTATAACGCAAACGTCTAGCGACCCAAAGGTTGTGTGTTCAAATCTCAAGTCAGCGTTAGCCACCTAGCTAGTGTTAGCAACAACAAATTGCAATTCGTAACATATCATACAAATTGTAATTCGTAACATATCATACGAAATGGATTGTCTCTGATTTACATACAGAATAATACAAAATGCTCTGAGTCCAGGTTGAAATATGTGATCGTATATGTCTAACAGTCCGTTCCCCCACCTTGAGCTCTTCCTTCTCTCCGTTGTTGTCTCTGATGAAGACCTTCTCCAGCTCGTGGTTGATTCCCTCCATGCTGCTGGGCACTCTGGTGATGGAGGGCTTGGGCACCGTCATGTTGGACATCTGAGATGACTTAGACATGCAGGACCACTGCAGGGACCAGGGACACAACCGCAGAGAGAGACATTCAAAAATGAAACCTCCAACTTACACATATTATAAGAAGCACAGTTTCTGTGATTAAGCTTCACTGGCATGTTGGGTTGGCGAGGGCGCAGTTTGAACTTCTGGGCCGATTGCATTGGTTCCACTCTGCCAAACAAGCTAAACACACACCGTTTTATTTTAACTCAGGTTTGGATGGCAGTATTGTGCCTCACCTGTGCTTGGTTGGCGGTGGTGTTGATGGTGTTGTTAGGTCCCTGTAAAGGAGACAGGCTGTCTTTGTCTCTTTGACACTGAGACTGACGACCTCCCTGCTGCTGCTTACTACCGCCACGCAGCTGCTGCCGGAGCTTGGCTATCTGCTGAGGAGAACAGAGGAGGAGGAGGAGGAGAGGAAGGAGGAAGAGAGGAGGGGGAAGTGGAGAGGAAGAGGAGAAGAGGGAGAAAGACAGAGACAAAGTGAGAAAATAAACATGGGGAAAGAGAGAAAAAGGAATAGTAGCATGTTAACAGCTGAACTTTGTCTCGTGTAATGTAGCCTATTTCATCTTATCACGTTTTTGACACCAATATATCCACCAGGGGTCGCCATAGCCCCTAGGCAGGTAGCTCCAGTAATTAATACATTAGATCACATGTAGAGCTGTAAATGTATTTTCTTTAACTAGGCAAGTCAGTTAAGAACAAATTATTTTTTGAAATGACGGCCTACACCGGCCAAACCCGGACGACACTGGGCCAATTGTGCGCCGCCCTATGGGACTCCCAATCACGGCCGGATGTGATACAGCCTGGAATCGAACCAGGGTCTCTATAGTGACGCCTCTAGCACTGAGAAGCAGTGCCTTAGACCGCTGCGCCCCTCGGGAGTTGTGCAGTCCCTACATACACTGTTCAAAAGTTTGGGGTCACTTAGAAATGTCCTTGTTTTTGAGTTGTAAAGAAAAAGCCATATCTCAAACTGGTCAATAAAAAGGAAAGATTAAGATGGGCAAAAGAACACAGACACTGTACAGAGGCGGATTAGAAAAAAGTGTTATGGACAGACGAATCTAAGTTTGAGGTGTTTGGATTAGAGGTCGACCGATTATGATTTTTCAATTATTTCAATGATTACCGATTATTGGAGTACCAAAAAAAGCCAATACCGATTAAATCGGACAATTTTTATATATATATTTGTAATAATGACAATTACAACAATACTGAATGAACAATGAACACTTTTATTTTAACTTAATATAATACATAAATTAAATCTAATTAGTCTCAAATAAATAATGAAACATGTTCAATTTGGTTTAAATAATGCAAAAACACAGTGTTGGAGAAGAAAGTAAAAGTGCAATATGTGCCATGTAAAAAAGCTAACGTTTAAGTTCCTTGCTCAGAACATGAGAAAGCTGGTGGTTCAATATTCCCTGTTCTTTAATACTCCCAGTTAAGAAGTTTTAGGTTGTAGTTATCATAGGAATTTTGACGAGTCGACTATTTCTCTCTATACCATTTGTATTTCATATACCGTTGACTATTGGATGTTCTTATAGGCACTTTAGTATTGCCAGCCTAATTTCGGGAGTTGATAGGCTTGAAGTCATAAACAGCGTTGTGTTCAAACATTGCTAAGAGCTGCTGCCAAACGCAGTAAAGTGCTGTTTGAATGAATGCTTACGAGCCTGCTGCTGCCTACCACCGCTCAGTCAGACTGCTCTATCAAATATTAAATCATAGACTTAATTATAATAAACACAGAAATACGAGCCTTTGGTCATTAATATGGTCAAATACGGAAACTATCATTTTGAAAACAAAACGTTTATTCTTTCAGTGAAATACGGAACTGTTCTGTATTTTATTGACTGGGTGGCAATCCTCAGTCTAAATATTGCTGTTACATTGCACAACCTTCAATGTTATGTCATAATTGGCGAAGTTGAAGTAGGCTGTGATTCGATGATAAATTAACAGGCACCGCATTGATTATATGCAACGCAGGACAAGCTAGATAAACTAGTAGTATCATCAACCACGTGTAGTTAACTAGTGATTATGTGAAGATTGATTGTTTTTATAAGATAAGTTTAATGCTAGCTAGCATCTTACCTTGGCTCCTTGCAGCCACAAGGTCCTTTTGATGCTGCACTCGCGTAACAGGTGGTCAGCCTGCCACGTACTCTACTCGTGGATTGCAATGTAATCAGCCATAATCGGCGTCCAAAAAGGCCGATTCCCGATTAATATGAAAACTTGAAATCGGCCCTAATTAATCGGCCATGCCGATTAATCGGTCGACCTCTAGTTCGGATCACAAAGAAGAACATTCGTGAGACGCAGAAAAAATAAAAAGATGCTGGATGAGTGCTTGACGCCATCTGTCAAGCATGGTGGAGGCAATGTGATGGTCTGGGGGCGCTTTGGTGGTGGTAAAGTGGGAGATTTATACAGGGTAAAAGGGATCTTGAAGAAGGAAGGCTATCACTCCATTTTGCAACGCCATGCCATACCCTGTGGACGGCGCTGAATTGGGGCCAATTTCCTCCTACAACAGGACAATGACCCAAAGCACAGCTCCAAACTATGCAAGAACTATTTAGGGAAGAAGCAGTCAGCTGGTATTGTCTATAATGGAGTGGCCAGCACAGTCACCAGATCTCAACCCTATTGAGCTGTCGTGGGAGCAGCTCGACCGTAGGTTAGTAAGAAGTGCCCATCAAGCCAATCCAACTTGTGGGAGGTGCTTCAGGAAGCATGGGGTGAAATCTCTTCAGATTACCTCAACAAATTGACAACTAGAATGCCAAAGGTCTGCAAGGCTGTAATTACTGCAAATGGAGGATTCTTTGACGAAAGCAAAGTTTGGAGGACACAATTATTATTTCAAATAAAAATCATTATTTAAAACCTTATCAACGTCATGACTATATTTCCTATTAATTTTGCGACTCATTTAATGTATGTTTTCATGGAAAACAAGGACATTTTTAACCTCTCTTGGGCACGTGAGACGGTAGTGTCCCACCTCTTCAACAGCCAGTGAAACTGCTGGGTGCCAAATTCAAATACAGAAATACTCATTATAAAATTTCAGAAAACAAAACATATTTTACATAGGTTTAAAGATTAACTTCTTGTGAATCCAACCACGGTGTCAGATTTAAAAAATGCTTTACGGCGAAAGCATACCTTACAATTATTTGAGAACATAGCCCACTAGACAATTCATTACAAACAGTAACCAGCCAAGTAGAACAGTTACACATGTCAGAAATAGAGATAAAATGAATCCCTTACCTTTGATGATCTTCATATGGTTGCACTCAGCAGACATTCATTTACTCAAGAAATGTTCCTTTTGTTCGATAAAGTCTCTTTATATCCAAAAACCTCCGTTTTGTTTGCGCGTTTTCTTCAGTAATCCACAGGCTCAAACGCAGTCAAAACAGGAAGACAAAAAAATCCAAATTGTATCTGTAAAGTTCATAGAAACATGTCAAACGATGTTTATATTCAAACCTCAGGTTGTTTTTAGCTTAAATAATCGATAATATTTCAACCGGACAATAACGTCGTCAATTTAAAAGGTAAACAAGAAACGCACTCTCTCGGTCGCGCGCATGAAAAAGCTCTGTGACACTTTAGGGTCCACTCATTCAGACTGCTCTTACTTCTTCATTTTTCAGAATACAAGCCTGAAACAATTTCTAAAGACTGTTGACATCTAGTGGAAGGCATAGAAACTGCAATTTGAGTCCTAAGTCAATGGATACTATAATGGCATTGAATAGAAAACTACAAAACCCCAAAAAACTACTTCCTGAATGGATTTTTCTCAGGTTTTCACCTGCCAAATCAGTTCTGTTATACTCACAGACACTATTTTAACAGTTTTGGAAACTTTAGTGTTTTCTACCCAGATCTACCAGTTATATGCATATCATATCTTCTGGGCCCGAGCGCCAGGCAGTTTAATTTGGGCATGCATTTCATCCAAAATTCCAAATGCTGCCCCCTACCCTAGTGAAGTTAAATGACCCCAAACTTTTGAATGGTAGTGTACATCTAAAAGGAGTGTGGAAGGAAGGCGACTAGCTGGCAGGCTAGTCATTGATCTAATAGCTAAAGGAAGAATCCATAAAACGTAAAACGAGCACACAGACTGGGTCAATTTGAGTATGCAAACACATCTTAAAAGGCCATTTACGATGTAGATAATATATTTCATTTGCATGGTGCCGTTCACACCTTTGAATGCCCCACAGACGGTGCTAAACTACATCTAACAGAAGATATGACAGTGTATTGGCTTCCTTATCTGGTTTGAGAATCCCCTGTGCTCTGACCAATAAGGACAAAGGGCTAGAACTCCTGTCCTGTGTGGCTCTAGGTATATATTTGACCCAAATCTTTGTCTTTATAATTCTGCATCCACAGAGGAAAGTTCCAATTGCCAAAATAGCCTTTTGAACTCTCAGACAAGTGGGGGCCTTTCTATATCAGATAGAAGCACAGTACAGTTAATGGCAAATCAGATAAACAGTTGCTTGCCACATGGTAGCCATCTTATTCTTATTATGTATGCAGCATCTCACTACCAGCCAGGACAAGCCCAGACATGTTATTTTCCTTGCGCCTTTACACAGAAGTCATTGTAGACTCAGTCATTTTACCATAGTAGCACAACACAGGTCACCTTTTACACCAGCAAGACATGCTATGGTGGAAGAAGATAAAGGATGGTTTGTGTAAATGCAATGTGAAACATTCCACCAAGTCTTTTTACTATAGAAACAAAACACAAACACCCAGCCTAACAGGAGGCTCTGTCTGAATGTACAGGCTGATATGTGATCCACTTTCTTTAGCCATCATGAACCTGGTGCACTCAACAGTTAGTCAGCTTTCCAGATATAAAGAATCAGTGGGTGATAATAGGCCAAATCTCTCTTATGATGCTGGGTCCAAAATAAAGACAGTAAAGAAAAGAAAAAAAGCCTACATGTATTATAACATTGTTGCTCAACTGCTTTATTCCAGCAACAAAATAAACAAACTCAAACACACATACTGCAAACTCACTCAAGCGCCTTATATTCTTACTCCTCCCTTCCCTGCACTTTCCCAGCCATTCACTAAAAATACATACCACTAGTACAGGTAGTGCACAGTAGCTAACTGAAAACCCAGTCAGCAGCTGTGACAAAGTATGAATGTGTTCGTTGTCCGGCAGCGTTACATGGCAAGTCAACAAACATGTTGTCCCTGCAACATTGCTGTGTGTGTGCGTGTGTGTGTGTGCGTGCACGGGTACGTGTGAGTTGTAAGACATTAAGCTGGCCCGGGCAGCACTTTACACAGGGCTGAAAGTGGAGCGAGTACATCCTATATAACGCTGAGGAACTAAGATCACAACAAGAGTTAAGTGACAGGAAATGTTTGTAAATAATGAGGTCTATGAGGTTAGGATTACTGTGGATTACGGTCGCTTAATACCGCTGGGATCTCGAGGTTATATAGCCCTAACTGAAGGAGACTTCAACTCAACCCCTCTGCACTGCAGCTCCACTACAGCCCCAAGCTCCACTACTAGTACTAAGGAACATGCCTCAACACTACTATTTAGCTGTTCTCCGGCTGCTAAACTAGGACGGCGAGAGAAAACAGAGAGAGAGAGAGACAAACAGAGAGATGGAGACAGAAAGGGGAGAGAAAGAATGAAAGAAAGAGGTTAAAAGAGAAAGAGGAATCCGAGGCCTGCCTGGCTGTCTTTCCTGTCCATAAATTGCCTGTTGGGTTATGTGTCTGGTTAGTTAACGAGGGAGATAGATAGTGTTATCTGCCTCCTCCCTGCCTGTGGCATTATAGCACCAGGGTGGAGCTGAGAGGGGATGATAAGACAACGACCGCCCGGCCCGGCGCGACGCTCCGTCTCTGACACCCAGCATTAGAACAGACCAAGCCCTGAGCATGCGGAAGTCTGAGGTCAGACAGGAAGTTATATATAGAAGGTGGTACCATGTGGAGAGAGAGAGAGAGAGAAAGAGAGACGGATGGCAGGTGGTAGGCAGTTTCCTATAGACACTGATAACATTCTAGTATTGTCTTGTCAACTTCAAGCCATCTCAACATGGCAGAATCTACGTCTGGATTAAAGGAGGATGACAGCAATGATACGGATACACAGTGTGCTAGGATAGCAGATTTCATCAGTTTTACAGGGAGGCCTACTGTACAGTATGTTGTCATTGTTGATTTGAGAACCCCCTCGGTCCAACGGTCATTAGGAAAGTGCTGCAAGTTGTAGTTTCTTAAATAGGGTTTCTTGTGACATGTTTAAGTGTGGTGTGCGAGTGTGTACCTCTTTGAGCTGGTCGGCGCTGCCCCAAGACGCCGAGCGCTGGTGTGTGCTCCTCCTCTCTCCTGCTTCTTCACTCCAACATCCAGGTGTCTGGACACAACAAGGAAACTGATGATATCATGACCTAATTACCAACCTCTTATCCTCATTAGCCACGTCAATCATCATGATCATCATGGTCGGGAATAAAAGGCCTTTTGCCCTAAGCCTAAACAGAGCTCTACTTTGCCATTTCAAATTTGCCCTTTGCGAAGTGTTAGGTTTGACATGGAAACCTTGATGTGTGTACATCATGTATAACGAGATCTAAAATGGAGCATAACTAGTCGTGAGTTGTGTGTGTCAGTTGACATCAGAACAAGGAGAGGTCTCTAAACGCCACAGCCTCAGGTACAGCTACTATGATGAAGAAGTTATTATGTCAACTAGACGGAGAGAAGCCCTTGCTTCGTCCCCTTGGTTACCCCTGGTCTGACCTGCTCCTGGAGCTGAGAGAGGCACGGAGGAGGAAGAGAGGAGGAGGAAGACAAGTGTAAACAGGAGAAAAAGAGAGAAGGGCTCTCCACACATGACAGTCATCAGACAGGGATTAAATAGAGTGGGTGCTGTGATATAGAATAGTCCTAGCTCTGTGTCTCTGCTTTCAAGAGGGCAGAGAGAGAGGAGAGAGAGGAGAGAGACGAGAGAGAGAGAATGTACACTTCGAATTAAATCCCAAGTTCAAGAACATTGGGAAACAGTGGCACTCCAAAATGTTTTTTTTTAAACAAAGACATTTCACCTTTTTATTGTGAAAAGCGTTTCAGCGGTTATGCTTTCATCAGAGCATCCGAGAATGTACACTGTAAGGGCCAATGGAAGTGCTAGGCCAGTGCTATAGCCAGAAGCGGTAGTAGATATTGTAGTGGTGAGTTGAGTTATTCTATTAATCTGTGGAGACTTCACATTTCAAAGGTTGTCCTCTGTAACCCGCTCAACACCATCACCAAGCCAGGCAGGAAACAGAGAGAGAAAGCTTTGAACATTGTCTTTTTCATCTCCTATTTAAGGGAAGAGGAGGGGGAGCACACACTCACACACACACACACAAACTGAGACACGCATGCGCACACAGCCACACACCATCTCCTCTCCTCTTTCAGTGGACAATGTTTGGTCCACCTTCCCTTCCCTGGTCCACCTTCCCTACGTGTAGATGTGGCAGATTTTTCCATGCATCTGGACAAAGAGCTGAAGTGAAGGAAAAGTGGAATGGACGGGTTGATTCATACAGTAAACCGGCTGCCAGGTTGAGTCCACAGTAATATGGTTTCTGGGATGATCTAGCAATATGGCGTTTGGGTGGCCTGAGGAGCTTATTGGGCTCTGGTTGCCGAGCAGTACAGTAAAAACAGGATGTAGGATGTCATTATGGGATGTCATCTCTGGCTCCGGTGGTGTCATAACCCTGCTAGTTCACTCTCACTGAGACTGGCTCCCACACTAGACCCAGAGAAGAGAAATAAAAAACTAAAGGCCTAATCTACCCCTTTAATGACCAGTTTGAGGGATCCAGAATATTGGGCTGACACTGTAAAATCCTGTTCAACGCAGAAAGCAGAATGTCCATTAAAAGGAGGAATAGGTTTAACCTAGGTTAGTGAAACTGGCCCAGTACACTCACTAGCCTGCACAATAATCAATCTTCCACACACAAATACTTCTTTCTCTCTTGGCATAATCTTAGTGCTATGTGTTTGGGCCTGTCTGTCATAACTTGGAAGGATGGTGTGGGTGTTGCAGGTCACAGCAATGTACAGAATAGAGCGAGGAAGAGGAGGAAGAAGAGGGGGAGGAGGAGAACATTCCAGGTCACAGACCCAATGGCTGAGAGACAGAAAATTACAAGGAAAAGGTGAAGAGTGGAAGAAGGAGAAAGAGGAGCAGGAGGGGAAAATTCCAGCCGCAGCAGGACTGGCAGCAACATGGCTCTGTGCAAACAGCTGACTTCATCTGACAAGCAGAAGCCATGTGTCACACAGACAGACAGGAGCTTGCATATTCTCCACAATGACACCTTTGTGCTGCAGTGACACCCAGTGCCTACTTGTTCAAAGCACAGAAGGCCAGGCAGGTTAATACAGAGAGCCAGGCTGGTTAATCTATTGTAAGTCTAGAGAGGCCCACAGATGCGTATAGATGCGTTTGGTAAATCTCAATGTGACTGACGGAAACAGGGTGTATAGACCTGTGAAAGAGGTCAACAGCGGCTAACTAATATCTGTGTGTGCAGGTGAATCAGTGACTGAGTACTGTACAAACTTGACTGCCACTAGTCAGTTGAAAGAGCCCACTTCCTTATAGCGATGCAGCTCAGTACTCAGCCACTTCTGCTTACAGATGTAAGATCTTAATTTGATCACTTTTTTTAATCACTCTTTTGTTGCTGAGAATGTTCCTACAGATGAGCTTTTCCATTTACATAATTTCACAGAAAACTCACACTAACACACAGTTATATTAACAGTTTTGCACTTTTAATGTAGCCTACTTTTGACCAGCTAATAGCCTAACCACCAATCAAGAACCATTATGGAGTAAATGTTAAAATCCTGTTGCTGCTGGATTATTTTGCTGTTTTGCTGAATATAGGTAAAATTAAGATCCTACATCTGTAGTAGTTTCCTGTCCTTCACCTCAGTATGCTAGTTGAAAACTAGTATGTTTTGCTGATCAAACTGTGCAGATCAGCAAACCAGAGATATCAATAAACCTAGTTTCTTCTAGCTGGAATATCGTTAGGTCTTTGTTGTTGAATTAAATGCCACATGCATTCATCTCAGTAGGGGGACTGAACAAAGCGTGACACATGAAGGATAGGTTAGGGGGACAGGAAGTGGGGAGGCACCTACCTGAGTGGATTTATCTTTAATGCACGAAGCATAGTGTACAGTCATTCATTCATCTCAGTGGGGGAACCAGATAAAACGTGACACATAGGGGGGACAGGAAGTGAGGGGGGACCTACCTGAGTGGATTTATCTTTCATGCATGAGGGGTAGTGCACGTGGTGGTCACGAGGCCACTGGCCGGTAAGGTAGGGGCCGGTGATGGTACCCAGGGATGAAGTCCGCCGAATGGCTCCCAAGTTACGCACCTGCTGCTGGGGCTTGGACCTCTCTACTGGAGAGAAAGAACGAGAGAGAGAGAGGGTGAGCAAGAGAGGAGGGGGATGAGACATTTTAATTAATTGAGGAGGCTCTCACAGGCAACGATTTATTAGAATCCCCATTAGACAACGCCAATGGCGACAGCTAGCCTTACTGAGGTCTGACACGTAACGATAAAAACATTACAGACAGTGGCCTCCCGGGTGGCGCAGTGGTCTAAAGCACTGCATCGCACTGCATCGCAGTGACCCACCAGAGATTCTGGGTTCGAGCCCAGGCTGTCGCAGCCGGCTGTGACTGGGAGGCCCATGGGGCGGCGCACAATTGGCCCAGCGTCGTCCGGGTTAGGGATGGTTTGGCCGGCAGGGATATCCTTGTCTCATCGCGCACTAGCGACTCCTGTGGCGGGACGGGCGCAGTGCACGCTGACCAGGTCGCCAGGTGTACGGTGTTTCCTCCGACACATTTGTGCAGCTGGATGGATGTGCATTGTGTCAAGAAGCAGTGCGGCTTGTTTGGGTTGTGTTTCGGAGGACGCATGGCTCTTGACCTTCGCCTCTCCCGAGTCCGTACGGGAGTTGCAGTGATGAGACAAGACTAACTACTACCATTTGGATACCATGAAATTGGGGAGAAAAAAGGGGTAAAAAATGTAATAAAAAAATTTGACAAAATACTTTACAATTTATATACACTACATGACCAAAAGTATGTGGACACCTGCTCGTCGAACATCTCATCCCAAAATCATGAGCATTAATATGGAGTCGGTCTCCCCTTTACTGTTAAAACAGTCTCCACTCTTCTGGAAAGGCTTTCCATTAGGTGTTAGGGCATTGCTGCAGGGACTTGCTCCTGTGGCTGAATCGAAGCATCAGTGCACTGATGTAGGGCGATTAGGCCTGGCTCACAGTCGGCGTTCCAATTTATCCCAAAGGTCTTAGAGACCCTGTTGAGGTCAGGGCTCTGTGCAGGTCAGTCAAGTTCTTCCACGCCGATCTCAACAAACCTGTATGAACCTCGCTTTGTGCACGGGGGCATTGTCATGCTGAAACAGAAAAGTGCCTTCACCAAACTGTTACCACAAAGTTGGATGCACAGAATCTTCTAAAATGTAATTGTATGCTGTAGCGTTAAGATTTCCCTTCACTGGAACTAAGGGGCTATACCGAACCATGAAAAACAGCCCCAGACCATTATTCCTCCTCCACCAAACTTTACAGTTGGCACTATGTATTGGGGCAGGTCGCGTTCTCCTGGCATCCGCCAAACCCAGATTCGTCTGTCGGACTGCCAGATGGTGAAGCGTTATTCATCATTTCAGAGAACGCGTTTCCACTGTTTCAGAGTCCAATGCCGCTGAGCTTTACACCACTCCAACCAACGCTTGGCGTTGCGCATGGTATTCTTAGGCTTGTGTGCGGCAGCTTTGCCATGGAAACCCATTTCATGAAGCTCCCGACGAACAGCTCTTGTGCTGACGTAGCTTCCAGAGGCAGTTTGGAACTCGATAGTGAGTGTTGCAACCGAGGACAGACGATTTTTATGCGCTGCGCTTCAGCACTCGGCGGTCCCGTTCTGTGAGCTTTTGTGGCTAACTACTTCGCGGCTGAGCCGTTGTTGCTCCTAGACATTTCCAATTCACACTAACAGCCCTTACGATTGACTAGGGCAGATCTAGCAGGGCAGAGATTTGACAAACTGACTTGGTGGAAAGGTGGCATCCTATGACTGTGCCATGTTGAAAGTCACTGAGCTCTTCAGTAAGGCAATTCCACTGCAAAGGTTTGTCTATGGAGATTGCATGGCTGGCTGTGTGCTCAATTTTATACACCTGTCAGCAACGGGTGTGGATGAAATAGCCGAATCCACTCATTTGAAGGGGTGTCCAAATACTTTTGTATATATAATGTACACTTAAAAACATTAACATGTAGTGTGCATCTAACAGTTCCACATACATGTCAGTACATACACACAACAAGTAGGTCACATGGTGGAGAGGCGTTGTTTTAACCAGGTTTCACATGAGCTACATGAGATGGAAGGGACTTCCATGTATAATACTGTACGTTTCCTTGAATTTGTTCTGGCCCTGGGGAGTGTGAAAAGAACCCTGGTGGAATGTTCAATGGGGTAAGCGTGTGTGTCAGTGCTTTGTGCAAGTTCACTATGTAAACAATGTGGAATTTCCAACATATTCATGTTTCTTACAAAAACAAGAAGTGATGCAGTCAGTCTTCCTCAACTCTTAGCCAAGAGAGACTGGCATGAATAGTATTAATATTAGCCCTCTGATTACAATGAAGAGCAAGACATGTCACTCTGTTCTGGGCCAGCTGCAGCACTTGACCATATGACTGGACAATAATCAAGATATGATAAAACTAGAGCCTGCAGGACTTGCATTGTGGAGTGTGGTGTCAAAAAAGCAGAGCATCTCTTTATTACGGACAGAACTCTCCCCATTTTTACAACCACTGAATCTATATTTTTTGACAATGACAGTTTACAATCTAAGGTAACACCAAGTAATTTAGTCTCCTCAACTTTTTCAACAGCCACACCATTCATTACCAGATTCTAGAAGAGATCTAGAACTTCAGGAATTATTTGTACCAAATATAATGCTCTTAGTTTTAGAGATGTTCAGGACCAGTTTATTACTGGCCATGCATTTTAAAACTGACTGCAACTCTTTGATAAGGGTTTCAGTGACTTAATTAGTGGTGGTTCGAAATGCGTATATGGATGAATCATCAGTATACATGGACACACATGCTTTGTTTAATGCCAGTGGCAGGTCATTGGTAAAAATAGAAAAGAGTAGAAGGCCTTGAGAGCTGCCCTGCGGTATACCACTATTAACATGTTTGACATTAGAGAAGCGCCCATTAAAGAAAACAATCTGAGTTCTATTAGATAGATAGCTCTGAATCCACGATATGTCAGAGGTTGAAAAGCCATAACACATACAGTACCAGTCAAAAGTTGACACACCTACTCATTCAAGGGTTTTGAGATTCTTCAAAGTAGCCACCCTTTGCCTTGATGGCAGCTTTGCACAAGCTTGGTATTCTCTCAACCAGCTTCACCTGGAATGCTTTTCCAACATTCTTGAAGGAGTTCCGACATATGCTGAGCACTTGTTGGCTGCTATTTCTTCACTCTGCGGTCTAACTCATCCCAAACCATCTCAATTGGGATGAGGTCGGGTGATTTTGGAGGCCAGGTCATCTGATGCAGCACTCCTTCACTCTCCTTCTTGGTCAAATAGCCCTTACACAGCCTGGAGGTGTGTTGGGTCATTGTCCTGTTAAAAAACAAATGACAGTCCCACTAAGCGCAAACCAGATGGGATGGCTTATTGCTGCAGAATGCTGTGGTAGCCATGCTGGTTAAGTGTGCCTTGAATGCTAAATAAATCACTGACAGTGTCACCAACAAAGCCTCCCCAAACCATCACACCTCCTCCTCCATGCTTCACGGTGGGAACCACACATGCGGAGATCCTTCGTTCACCTACTCTGCATCTCACAAAGACACAGATGTTGGAACCAAAAGTCGCAAATTTGGGCTCATCAGACCAAAGGACAGATTTCCACCGGTCTAATGGCCATTGCTCGTGTTTCTTGGCCCAAGCAAGTGTCTTCTTATTTTGAATATTTTTCACCTTTATTTAACTAGGCAAGTGTGCTTTAATAGTGGTTTCTTTGCAGCAATTCGACCATGAAGGCCTAATTCACGCAGTCTCCTCTGAACAGTTGATGTTGAGATGTGTCTGTTACTTGAACTCTGTGAAGCATTTATTTGGGCTGCAATCTGAGATGCAGTCAACTCTAATGAACGTATTCTCTGCAGCAGAGGTAACGCTGGGTCTTCCTTTCCTGTGGCGGTCCTCATGAGAGCCAGTTTCATGGTTTTTGCAACTACACTTAAAGAAACTTTCAAAGTTCTTGACATTATCTGGATTGACCAACCTTCATATCTTAAAGTAATGATGGACTGTCGTTTCTCTTTGCTTATTTGAGTTGTTCTTGCCATAATATGGACTTGGTCTTTTACCAAATAGGACCGTCTTCTGTATACCACCCCTACCATGTCACAACACAACTGATTGGCTCAAACGCATTAAGGAAAGAAATTCCACAAATTAACTATTAACAAGGCACACCTGTTAATTGAAACTCATTCCAGGTGACTACCTCATGACGCTGGTTGAGAGAATGCTAAGTGTGCAAAGTTGTCATGAAGAATCTCAAATATAAAATATATTTGGATTTGTTTAACACTTTTTTGGTTACTATACGATTCCATATGTGTTATTTCATAGTTTTGATGTCTTCACAATTATTCTATTATGTAGAAAATAGTAACAAAATAAACCCTGGATGAGTAGGTGTGTAGAAACGTTTGACTGGGACTCTACGTTTTCTCAACAACAGGTTATGGTCAATAATATCAAAGGCTGCACAGAAATCTAACAGTACAGCTCCCACATTCTTCTTATTTTCAATTTCTTTCAACCAATCATCAGCTATGTGTGTCAGTGCAGTACATGTTGAGTGCACTTCTCTGTAAGCATGCTGAAAGTCTGTTGTTAATTTGTTTACAGAGAAATTGCATTGTATTTGGTCAAACACAATTTTTTCCAACAGTTTGGTAAGAGCTGGCAGGAAGCTGATAGGTCTGCTGCCTGACCCAGTCCATTACTTTTGCGCTTATAATCTATTAAAAACGGATCAGATTACTATGCCAATCCACCACATTTTGTACAGTCAGAAGCACTTTTTAGAATCCTCACAATATATTTTCTAGAGGCAATATGTGAGGATGCAGACTGAAACAACAATGTCACAGTGTTGTTGTCAGAGACTGCAGGTTGACTTGGTTACCCTTGGAGCAGCCCAGCCCGTCCTCCCTCACAGCCAAGCCTTCATGGTGAGGTAACCCTACACCTGATAAAAAATACCTCACACACACCCCCAAGGCTCTTTCCAGGCTCCCTGGGACCTGAGGATCTGGGTCACGGGCTGTGTGTTTGTTCTAGCAACACTCTCTGGTTGGTGTGTGTGTGTGTGTGTGTATGTGTGATAGAAACAACAATATTTACACCATCCTAACCCTGTGGCCTTGTATGGGACTAGAATATTCAAAAACAAAAACCTTCAACTCACACGGTGCTAGCTAGCGTATATATAGGCCTTTAGCAAAGTTGACCAAACAGGCCAGGTTTCTAAAAACAACATTCCAGTATGACATGAAACAGACTGGTGAAGTGTACAGTAACACCTCTGATTTATGGAGGACTTGACCTACGCTGAAGTTTCTCATAATTAGGAAGTATTGAGTAAATGTTGGTATTTTGTTGTGTTGCAAAACCTCAATGTACGGCTATGATCGGAGGTTTTGAGGGAAGCAGTTGACATGTTTTTCAAAGACATTAGCACAGCAGTGTTTTGCCCTCAAGTGTACTAGGTGGGCTTAGGGCGGCTGGCCCCCTTAACCTGCCCCTGCGCTGACTGACAGGTCCTGTAGGCCTTAGTGGGATCAGATCCCACTGAGAAAGGCACAGGGCAGGGTCACCTGGGGAAAATCCACTGGATTACAGGTAAATACTAGTGCATTCTGAGGGAACTTATAGTAAGGCCTTGGCTGTGTTCTGACACACTATGTCAAGCAGCAGTTAGCTGTATCAGGGAAGCAGAGGTCAGAAGATGTAAGAAGTAACAGGAAGTAAGAAAGAGGAAATAATACACTGAGCTCTTCTTGAAAGATGTTACTTGTGTTTCTTCTCAGGAAGCTAAAACAGCATGTCTGGTTGACTGTCTTGAAGTCTTTTTCTGACTAAACACAAAAGCTCTGGGATACTTTAGAATTGTCACACTATAATCTAATTCACATTCAAAATCACAAAATATTGACATGTGCAATATCCATATAGCAAGAAATCCATATCACATGGAATATTTTCAAATGCCACTCAGCCACGTGCAATGTCCGTTTTGATAGTTTATTCAATTTTTTTCTCATCTTGAGGAACAGTTGCATGCTGTTATGTTAGGTCAAATGCAGTCAACAGACTGTTCCAAACAAAAATTATGCTGCTTTCCACTTTGCTTTTTAATATAAATCATGTTATTTCTATGATTCCAACAGTTCACCCAAAAGTTTTGATCTATATCGCAGATCAAATCATTAAGACACTCCTCTTCAAACTTATTGGGCTTCTCATCATTTCTACTACAATCTTAGAAAAAAACAGTGCTATCTAGAACCTTAAAGGGTTCTGCGGCAGTCCCCATAGCAGAACCCTATCAAGAACCCTGGTTGGTTCCTGGTATAACCCTTTTGGTTCCAAGTAGCATCATTTTTCTTTCCAGATAGAACCCTTTCGACAGAGGGTTCTACATGGAACCCAAAAGGGTTCTACCTGGAAACAAAATGGATTTTGGAACCCTTTTTCTAAAGGCGTCCGCATGCTTCCCAGGCGAAACAGTTCGAGCATATATTATGACGACATTTTGTTAGTTTTTGACTTCAGCAAAGGTTTTTCGGCTGTTCGGGCACACACACAAAATTCTCAAGGCAAGCCAAAGTCAAGAGCATAAGTCTACACCTCCTCCTCAGCGATTGGTCAACAGTAGGGATTCGTCAATGAAGTGCCTGTTGTCATTAAATGAGAGACGACTCGTCCTCATGCAAATTCTTTTCACTAGGGATATACTGCACCAAACATCCTAGTCAGATAAAAAACTGCGGGACAAACTTTTGTTCGGCAAAAAACGCCAAAATTAATTAGATATTTCTTGAATTACCTCTGATTATTTTGAGGAAGTGTATCCTGGCTATGGAGTCTCAAAATTGACAAACAGTACTATTGCCACATTTCTTTCATTTTTCAAGCAGTCTTTTAAGGGAGTATACAAGCTCAGCTAGGTGTCAGCCGAACTGAAGCATGCGGACACCTTATGAGTGTAGGCCTTCCTCACACCAGCTCTGTGCCTGTAATGGTTAGCCTAGTTACACTAGGAAGTGACACATAGGAGATTATTGCTCATAATGAGGCTAGGTGGAACTGGTCTGAGCTCCAAACGGGTCAAGTGTTCCACCGAGATGTGCAGGCTTCTCCTAGGACCTAGTAGGCCCATTAGGTCTACTGGACAGGCCTCTCAGTCCTATAGGCCTACAGCATTAGGTGTCTGCCTCCTGGTACAGACATGTTTCCCCTCAGTTTTTTCCAGTTTTCTGAGAGCAGATGGAGAGAGAGAGAGGAGCAAGACTGCCAGGAGCTGTCACAGAGCAGTCCACTGGCACCATCACAGCACTGTGCTCGCATGTGCGTGTTGCGTGTGTGTAAACATGTGCCTCCTCATGCCTAATCATTTGGGTTACGTAGGTATTCAATGACTAACAAACTGCACCAACAACCTTAGGGGAGTTCTTTCAGTGCAGCTCAGAACAAGGTATGTGTTAGACTTTTTCCAAAAGTGACATAGTATAGGGAAAAAGCGATAGAGAACCTACACAGATGTCGCCATAGGTCTAGTTGGCAATACAAGCATTAATATCAACATAAGGGAACAAGAAAAACAAAGATCGGTTTGATTATATCTGTTGCAACGATGCGTAAATCCCTATCACACGAGGGGGAAAACTGTAAGGGAATGGATAAATATGCAAACATTCAAAACAGACATTACGATGTCTTCTTCAAAGCTAGGTAATGTGACACACTGTCACAAGGAAGGTTACAAAAACAACAGCAACAGTCAGATAACAAAGAATAAACATTCAAGCTGAGCTCTTCAAAGTGCCTTATCAAAATAACATCCAACAGTTAAGGTCAGGTTTCACAAGGTTTAGCCTAAAGTGGAGACTTCAATGAAGGAAAAAGAGCCAACCTAGCCTGGATATAACCAGACGGAAGGCTGCTTTCACGATGAAAACGTAATCTGTTTGGATGCCAGGCTAGGGCCAACCTGCAGTCAGTTTTAAAAATAATAGTTAAACAGAGCTGGAAAATATAGAATACGATACTATATGGAATAGGCCTACTATAAGTAAGCCTGTTAAATAAAGCCACATGACAGTTACAACAATACAGTACTATTCAGGGCCTACTACTAATGAAGACACGTCATGGCAGTTAAAAAGACTCTTCTAAACCTACATACTTTCTCCTCAGGCCATAGGCTAAGACCTACTGCTGAACATTGGTGAGGCAAGGACCAACTATGTACCAAATACACCCACAATGATTTAGATTAAGGTGATAGATGGCAATTACTGGGGGAACGAACAGAGAGAAAGGAATGGTGTTGACTGACAAGAGAAACTCTCCCACATCACACCAGAACAATGTTTAAGGGAACACAGGCGTACACATGGAAAACCTATCCTAACAGGACAATGTCACAGGTTTAAGCCTAGGTTACATATGTGACAGAAACAACAGCTAAAACATGCAATAACCATCAGTCTCAAGTCATTCAATAACCCTAATATGGTTATAGCCCCCATTACAAAAGCATATTGACTATAACGTAACCATTGCTATAGCATATCTCTCACCAACCTATCATACCAGGGGAAAAATGCACAGGTTTATGTGGCTACTTACAGTGGCTTGCATAAGTATTCACTCCCTTAGTAAAATGTGGAAAAGTCTGTTACAACCTTTAACTAAAATGTATTTAATTGTAATTTTTGTCAAAAATCTTCTCAAAATACTCTGTAATGTCAAAGTGGAAGAAATATTTAAAAAAAATTTAAAGATGAATGAAAAATAAAACACTAATATACCTTGGTTACATAAGTATTCACCCCCCTGAGTAAATAACATATGAAAAAAACACATTTGGCAGCGATTAAAGCTATGAGTCTTCTTGGGGAAGTTTCATAAGAGATTTGTGAATTCCTCTCCCAGTGTCTGGTGTAAGGCAGATATAAGCAAGTTTTTCTCTAGAATTTTGAATGTGCTTAGCTCCATCCTGTTTCTTTGCATCCTGAAAAACTCTCCAGTCTTTGACGCTGTCAAGCATACCCCGAGTGGGCTCCAGAGTGGGCTCCCGAGTGGCGCAGTGGTCTAAGACACTGCATCTCAGTGCAAGAGGCGTCCCTGCAGTACCTGGTTAGAATCCAGGCTGCATCACATCCGGCTGTGATTGGGAGTCCCATAGGGCGGCGCACAATTGGCCCAGCGGTGTCCGGGTTTGGCCGGAGTAGGCCGTCATTGTAAATAAGAATTTGTTCTTAACTGACTTGCCTAGTTAAATAAAGAATACCCATACCATGGTGCAGCCACCACCATGCTTGAAAATAAGGAGGCAGTTACTCACTGATGTGTTGGGTTTCCCCAAACAGAAGGCTTTGCATTTAAGCCAAAAAGTGTATTTATTTTCCTTTAATTGCAGTATTACTTTAGTGCCTTTTTGCATGTTTTGGAATATTTGTATTCTTATTTTCACTCTGTCATGTAAGTCATTAATGTTTGAGTCACTACAATGTTATTGATCCATCCTCAGTTCTCTCATCGCAGCCATTAAACTCTGTTTTAAAATCACCAATAGCCTCATGTTAACATCCCTGAGCAGTTTCATTCCTGTCCTGCAGCTCAGTTCAGAAGGACGACTGTATCTTTGATGTGTAAGGGTGGTTTAATACATAATCCACAGCATAATTATTAACTATACCATGCTTAAAGAGATATTCCATGTCTGATTTGTTATTGTTACCCATCTACCAATCACTGCCCTTTTTTATGAGGCTTTTGAAAAGATCCCTGGTCTTTTGTAGTTAAATATGTGCTTGAAATTCAATACTTGACTGAGGGACCATACAGATGTTGTATGTATGGGTTACAGAGGAAGGGTTAGTCATTCAAAAAATCATGTCAACATCTATTATTAGTCCTTGTAACTCATTATTTGATTTGTTAAGCCAAATTGTACTCCTCAACTAATGTAGGCTTGCCTAAACAAAGGGAGTGAATACTTATGCAACTATATTTTAGTTATACATTTTGTATTTATCTTTAAAAAATGTTAGCCTTGGGGTGTCAGTCCAACCAGGCCTCTACATTGAGAGCACCCGTCATCATACCATGAAACAAGAATGAAAGAAAAACACATATTCCCACTTTGGAATGATGCCCTGTGTGCTTTCCAGAAAAATCAATGATTATTCAGCCAGACCAAAAATAGAGATGTAAGCAACGGAAGAAATAAGTTGAAATAGCCTAACATTTGGGTCTGGTCGCAGATACAAGCTTCTCTAGCCAAGATGAAAGCCTTTTATGTAGAAGCTATGGGACATTTATTTGACATTGGTGACAGAAAAGTATGTGATGATTTAAAATGATAGTTCTTAAATAAAGGTGTAGATGAAATCACTGTCACTGCGTATCCGTACAGTGTTAAACGGTTTACAAAGGGGGTTAATAATACAATAACACATGCTACTTAGCAGACGCTGTTATCCAAAGCCACTTACACTAGTTAGCGCATCCATATGTTTTGAGTGTGTGTAGGCTATGTGATCCATGCGGGAATTGAACCCACAATCCTGGTGTTTCCAGAGGTTAAATGCGCAGCATTCATGCAAGATACACAATCCCTCTCTATCTGCACGACTAACTCATTCATTCAACCCCTTACTATTTAAAGGCAACATTGACCCATATTGGAGTTTGGAAGAGAGACAGGTTGTGTTCTCGGTTCAAGGTGATGATGTCATGTGTTAATCACTCATAATCCCTCTCTCACTTTAAGTGTGGCTGACAGTTCAGCACAGGGTCGCACAAGGACTGTCACTAGCAGAACAGGCCCTGAGCATGACAGAGCCCTATAGATTTGTCCAAAAGTAGTGCACTACGTGCCATTTTGAAAGGCTGTGGCTCTGGTCAAAAGTAGTGCACTAGCTTAATATAGGACGTAGCTCACAGATCTGCAGTACGGATCCTTTCATCAGGAAGTAGGTGGTTGTTGTTGTGTTGTGTTCCTTTAATGCCAAGCCTATTACAGGAAGCTGCCATGTCTTTGTTTTACAGCTTCACGAGAGCGTAGTGAACTGGCTCATTAACTGTTGCGTCACACACACACACTTTTCAGCGTAGTTTACAACCCTCGCTCTCTCTGAAGTTATACCTGGAGAGAATTCACAAGTCCCTTGTAGGTAATGACTTTAGGTGTCAAAAGGAACATAGACTAGATTATATAACGCCTACGTCAACATATTCACTGTCCCATTTGTTCATAACTTGACACGAGGGGCCATTTTCTCGGGCACAGAAACACTTTCGATGCAGAATATCCACTGAATATGCTTTTTAGTCCTGGACCAGACTTCGGCTTAATCTGTGTCCAGGAAACCGGCCATAAAGGGGCGACTACAAGAAATTGCTAGAAAGTTTAACTGCCCCAAACTTACTACCTGAAGATAAAAGGTTTGATGATAAAACGGCTACATTTTTCCATTAAAACTGTTCATGCCAGAGTAATGTATTCTAAATCCCTCCCAGCCTGCAGTCCTCTATAAGCCTGCTTTACAAGCTATACACTTAAAGACCTGTAACCATAACATCCCCCCCCCTTTTTATACAACAAGGTATTGATTATCCTATACATGGTGGAATATGAGCCCAGATACAATATGCTATGGAAATGCAAGCAACGTGTCTCTAACATATATCTGTTAGGTTGAAGCAGTGCAAAATCATTGCCTCAACATAACCCTGTAGCAATGAGTTAGGCCTGTCTCTGCAGAAAGCCATAGATAGGATATAGGCCTACCTCCGACACAGAACTGACTGAGTGTCAGTCAACTTTAAACAGATGGTTTTAAACACCTTATTTTTGGTTCATATAAGCTAGTTTCAGCTAAAGGTGATGTGTTAAAAGGGCCTTTTGAGTCAAGATGAATGACAATGTTGTGGGAGTGTCTCTCCAGGGGTTTTCCTGGTCTTTAAGCATGATGATGTCATCTCTCAGAACCTTAAAAACGGTAATGTGATGGAATGTCAGAACATGCCACACTGAACCAAGGAACGCTTTCAGCAGTGACAAACCAGAGTGTGAGCTGGAAGGAAAGCACAGCCTGTCTCACACACCTGCTTGTCACCCATTATCAAACAAACAACACCTACTTACGCACAGACTTGTGCATGTTGCATAACCAACACAGACTGGGCCCAAAGCACTACCTCATTTCATTTATTTAACCAGGATAGTCCACTCAGTAACAATGGCCACTGTTTTTCAGGGAGTCCTTAATGCTAATGTAGGAACTAAATAGTGTTAATAGATGAGTTCTAATGACTAAATAGCACATAGGGCCATCAACAATGACTGCATACGCATGGCATACTAACACAGAGGGTATAGCTATCAATATTATCAAATGACTTGTAATATCATGTGGTTGTCACTTGTCCTTCTTTGGAGACTAGACCCTACATGCTTGACCTGAGCTCAAATTCATAATTACTACAGTACAAATGACAAACTGTTAAAGCTGAGAAATCTAGCCCTTTGAATATCATATGCTTTTTAAGAGATTGTATGATAAGACATGTTAAGGCCTCCTTTTCCATTCCATTCAAACCCAGTCGTGGTGCCCCCTGTCCAATGCCCCCGACCTAAAAAGTACAGAACCTCTGTGGTGATCAGTGACCTCACCATATTGCATCCATAATATCTGGCTTGACATGGAGAGAGGCCAAGGCTTTCTAGGGGTCTGGGCAGTGGTATCCCACTGTTAAATCAGTACTACTACCAGCAGACAGTTCTACTAAACCTGCAGAATCCGCATTGCACACCTAGGCTACTGAGGTCTCTTATTTTGAGAGAGGGTGCACAGAGACAGCATATTGTGGGCCTGGTAGCTAAAGAAATGGATTGGAATACAGTCTCTACCTCTTCTAGAATCCATACCATCATAAGTTCTGGGAAAGAATAGCACTCCCTAATAGCATTTCACCTCTTAGATGGATGTATTTACCTAACTGTCAAATAGAGTCAATAGCACTCTCCTGTAAGGTGTCAAATAACACTACAGCTTTAGAAAAACTTATTTGAAACAAGCAAGAGTATATTTGCAATAGAATTATCGTGTTTACGTCTCGAGATGCTCTCGCTCCTACTAGGCCCCAGTGTTGCCATAAGCGCGCGACCTTCTCCAGTCAACGACGTAATTATTTCCATTCCTTCGCGCTGGTAAACAAGCGTCCATTTCAGAGAAAATACCTAAATACATTTCCATGTCACTCTAATCATGAATGGTATTGATTGAATACTTTTAACATGTCCGCTGATGTGGTTGCAGTTATTCATTTATTTTAATACGACGAACCAGTCGTGTTTATCCAACTGTCGCGCGCTGGCCTGGAGGTACAGTAACTGCATCGTCACCATAATAGCCACGGATACATAAATCGAAAGCCCAAAGCAGTAGTTTGCAAATTAAACAACATAGTACATATCTGGTTTCAAAGCATCGCCTCGATACCAATTCATTATTTGAACATGACAACATTTGGCTACTGGGTCCATAATAATTCATACGACATACGCAATAAATTTCAGCATTTTCAGGGTTAGCTAGGTTTGTTATTTGCTATATCTGGATTGGCTTATAAACACACAAATGTGGGGCAAAACAATATGTGTTTGCGTGCTAGTGATGCTGATGCGTCTAGCAGAGACCCCCGATCTGACCCAATTAGCTTGCTAGCTATAGCAACAGCTAGCCTGTCTAGCGTTGGATGCAATAAATGGTGGACAAACGGCACTACTGCACCTTTGAAAACAGGCGAGATCGGACACCGCTCAGGTGAGCTTTTGCTGTCCAGCGGCGAGCGTCTCTGCCTTGCGACCAGCCTGCCCTCCACCGAGCCGTTTCCACCCGGGTTCGCGAGCAGCAGCTGCGTCGGGCTGGAGGGGCTGTTGCAAGGGGATGTCGATGTCGGTTCTGTATTGCTCGCGACTGTGAAGGAAGATGAGCAGGAGCGGGTTGGGCTGTGCTGACTTCCACGCAAGAGCTGGTATGGCACCGTGGCACGAATAGGCTGCAACCGGATCGTGGTGGTGCTGCCGTTGCTGCAGCCGGCTGGAGAGATGGTTGGGGAGCCCCCGCTGTCACCTCTTCGCTTGACCCGCTGTTGCTGCTGTTGGGTTGAGTTGGTTGCTGATGATGCTGCTGTTGACATTATGTTGATTGCCACAGTGCAACTCTTCCAGTTCACAAACTTGGCAAAAACAAAAATACTAAGTTAAATCTTGAATAAGCCTCAAGTTACTTGCGAGTACTTTCGTTTGTTTACTTAGATATAATCAATGTGACATGATAAAGCAAGTTGGTAACTTTCCCAAAAAAGCTGGAACATTTGTTCTTGTAAAAGTCCAGTTGAGTTTAACGTTAGTTATTAATAAGCTGCCCAGAGTTAGCTTAGCTAGCTACATTTTCTCACTTTTTCTTCTACTTGTCCATGTTGAAGTGTTTCAACAAGTATGCATTCTCGAAAAACTCTCAATTAAACATTTTCATATCGAACAAAACTATTTAAATCACGACGTTCACTTATAAAAGCTCTATAACATAGCTAGCTAGTTAGCTATGTCTCTGTGTCGTCTGTCTTCCAACGCGCAATCCCTTTCCTGTGTCCCTCCTCTGGCAAACTACTGGCTGACAGACCAGGGCGGGACAAAATAACTCACTGTAAACTTCTGATTGGTTAATATAATACTAGAAGGACGAGGTCATCAGGCACACTCTAAGCATCCACCAATCGATTCATTGAAGTTGGCTGAAGATAGACCACTCTCGAGCAAGCAATTGGTTGCAGAGTTTTTTTATTTTTTTTATTTTATTTAACCTTTATTTAACCAGGAAGGGCTCGTTGATATTTAAAATCTCTTTTTCAAGAGCGTCCTGGCCAAGATAGGCAGCACCAAGTCATTACAAAAATTACAGACAGACATGAAAAACTACAAGTAATCTAGTAAAAACCATTGAATTCACAAGAGTATAACAAAATCAAAAACAGCAAATTAAAAACATTGACAGGTCAGGGAATCAGCCTCAAAATCCTTCATCAGTGATTTAAAAACACCAATCGGGACAAGTTCTTCCAGTTTAAAAGTATTTTGTAAGGTGTTCCAAGACGATGGCGCAGAGTACATAAAAGCCCTTTTACCAAATTCAGTTCGGACATTTGGAACAGTTAGCAGGATAAAGTCCAGCGAACGAAGAGAGTACCCACCACATTTCTGAACAATAAAAATGCCCAAATAAAAAGGTAGTAAACCCAAAATGGCTTTGTAAATAAAAGTATACCAGTGACTGAGCCTACGAGTGACTAGAGAAGGCCAGCCAACCCATGTATACAAAGTGCAGTGGTGCGTAAGGGTTTTTCAGTTTAAAATAAATCTCAAAGTGCCATGGTAAAGTATAAAAAGCAGTTTGCAAGTTCTGGAAAGCTTTTGTAAGAGACGATGCACAACAGTAAATAACAGTATCATCAGCATAAAAATGAAGTTGTGCATTTTGGACATTTTTGTCTAAATCATTTATATAAATAGTGAATAAGAGAGGACCAAGTACAGAGCCTTGGGGCACACCATTAAGGACAGACAATTTAACAGACATAAGCCCATCAAATTGAGAGTTAAATCTCAGAGAAATGGGTGGTGCACAATCTTCAGAAAAACAAAGGTCGTCTGGGTTTCTGTTGTTGACAACTGCAATGTTATTCTTATACCAGTCATCGTAAATTGAAACAACCACTGCACAGTTGAAATATTAAAATACTGTAGCTAGATCCCTCCTAAAAATCCACATACTGCTTTACTAATAAAACAGACAGAAGCAATACTGTTACATTTATTACAGCTTTATAAACACCATATGTATTTTCACTACCAACAAGACAATAATAATCCCAATATTTTTTTTACATGTTTTAATAGCCTGCTTTTGTACAACTTTGATCAAGTTCTTTCACCCACATACAAAAAAATATATATATGTATAGCTGATTCACAATCAAATGCATATACGATTGAAAAACAAAGCAGATACAGAACCAAAATGTTACAGTTGCTATTGGTTGTGTAAAGTAGTACTTTCAAGTATTTTTACTTAAGTCGTTTTTTGGGGTATCTGTACTTTACTATTTATATTTTTGACAAATTTTACTTCACTACATAAGAAAAGTATGTACTTTTTCCTCCATACAAAAGTACTCATTACATTTGTAATGCTTATTAGCAGGACAGGAAAATTGTCTAATTCACACACTTATCAAGAGAACATCCCTTGTCATTCCTATTGCCTCTGATCTGGCACACTCACTAAACACATGCTTAGTTTGTAAATATTGTCTGACTGTTGGAGCATGCCCCTGGCTTTTCATAAATAAATAAAAACAAGTAAATAATGCCAACTAGTTTGCTTTAGATAAGGAGTTTTAAATTATTTATACTTTGATTTTGATACTTAAGAATATTTTAGCAATTGCATTTACTTTTGATACTTAAGTATATTTCAAACCAAATACTTTTACTCAAGTAGAATTTTACCAGGTGACTTTCACTCGAGTCATTTTCTATTAAGGTATCTTTACTTTTACTCAAATATGAAAATTAGGTACTTTTTCCACCACTGGCTGCAAATATGTAACTTTTTGGGCGACCGACCAAATTCACATAGAAATATAAGTCATAGATACAGTATGTCACTCTCATTGAAAGCAAGTCTAAGAAGAAGTGGTAGATCTGGTCCATGTGCACTATAAGTTGTCTTTTGCATCTTTTACTTTTGGTTTTGTACAGCAGCTTCAAACAGCTGAAAATACAATATTTTGCAAACTATTCGATTTTTAGCAGAGGTGACATCATCACAATATGCAGAGCCATTTCTGCATATTGCACATTTAAAAGGCATTGGACAAGGACTGAAAAAGAAGTGAAGCTGAAGACAAGGTTCAGAATAAGGGGGTGTAAACTTTCCAGATATACCACAATGTAAAATAGTTCGATTTTAAAGTGCCATTCAAACTTCTTCACAGGTAGGCTACATTTTCAAAGAACCCACAACTGAATGTTGAGATTTACCGGATGTACTATTGCATGTAACATCCTTCATAAACTCTTAATATCAATTTGAAGTTGCAGTGTTGGGGAGTAGTGAACTTCATGTAGTTCAACTAGTAATTTACCTACATTTTGAAGTAGCTTGCTGGTAGTTGAACTAAATTCAAATCAAGGTAGTATTTTCAGTAGTTAAATACTTTTTTTGCCATGTAGTGGTGTAGCTAACTACTAGAACTAAACTCTACTACTCTTTTTGCAAAAATAAAATATGGGTGAAATCAGCATCAGACCTGTCCAATTCTCACTTGAAAAATAGTTTGATTAATAGGACAAATTACATTCTGTTAACATCGGACTACAGAGGGATCTGTTCTTGACATTTTTCAACTATGACATTTCAGATTTACATTTGGATGTAGTGGACTACCATTTCAAAATAACTAGTGAAGTAAACTGTATATTTTTTTTAAAGGGTAGATTTAGTGTAGCTTACTTTCTTCCAGTGTGAAGTAATTGGTAACAATATTTTCAGAGTAGCTTCCCCAACACTGAGTACTTGGTACATGATAATGTGCAAATACTTGGCTGATGCTCAGGTACGGCCATTATGAAAACAGAAGCAGGTAAGTAGGGCAGATAGAGGATATATTGTCATTGGGTTAGAGCATGTAAAACATATTCTAACCCAATAACAACATATTTCCTAATAAAAATAAAAAACTAATAAAAATACAGTACTCATGCTTTTACAGGTCAACCACTTTTAGAGAAACCTCAGTTAAATGACAAAAAAATAAACAGCAGGACAAGAAAATTAAATAATAAAAAAAACAATGTCTTGTTAATAGCAAACATGCACAACCACATAAAATGAACCACTTTGTAAGTAAACACCCAAAATACATCCAAGTAAACCAAACAAACTAAAGTTACTCAAACCTCCCCAAAATACAAAAGAAAACAAGTGTATATTTCCACGCCTGTGAAACAAAATCAACATGCAAGGTTAGGTCAGTGATTGACTTACAAAGAGAGGAAGAGGCCTGGGAAAATCCACAGTGTCGTTTAACACAGACAGACAGAATACACTTGGTTTCCAGCTATGCATAGCAAAGGATTGTCCAGAGAAGGTCAATACCAAACATTTCCTAATGTATACAGTAGAAAGTAACTTTACACAGGCGGCCAAATTCAGATTTTTTTGTTGTCAAAAAGAGCTGATCTGATTTGTAAAATCAAATAAAAAATTTGAATTGAGCTGCCTGTACACACGCAGCATCTGTGGATGATTTCACATGATGTGGAATACCACAACATTGCACTGAAAATACCAGTGCAACTTATGAGCCATCTTTTCAGATTCTTGAGTGGTTGTATTATGAGTTAACTACTCATAATTAGTTAACTTCAAAATAATTGTCATAAAAATAAACAGTTTATTATGATTTGGCTTCTCTTGGCCATTTGTACAGCAGTCCAAAAGATGAGATTGAGAGTTAACAATGTGTAATTGTTCACAAGATCATTTGTTTGTGTGCAATGCAGTATATAGATAGTGAATTCAGAAAGTATTCAGAACCTTGACTTTTTCCACCTTTTTTTATGTTACCTTATTCTAAATTGATTTTAAAAAATCCTTATCTACACACAACACACAAAGCAAAAACAGGTTATACATTTTTGCAAATTTATTAAAAAAATAAAACTGAAATATTACATTTACATAAGTATTCAGACCCTTTACTCAGCACTTTGTTGAAGAACCTTTGGCAGCGATTACAGCCTCAAGTCTTCTTGGATATGACACTACAAGCTTGGCACACCTGTATTTGGGGAGTTTCTCTCATGCCTCTCTGTAGATCCTCTCAAGCTCTGTCAGGTTGGATGGGGAGCGTCGCTGCACAGCTATTTTCAGGTCTCTCCAGAGATGTTCGATCGGGTTCAAGTCCGGGATCTGGCTGTTCCACTCAAGGACATTTAGAGACTTGTCCCAAAGCCACTCCTGCATTGTCTTGGCTGTGTAATTAGGGTCGTTGTCCTGTTGGAAGGTGAACCTTCACCCCAGTCTGAGGTCCTGAGCGCTCTGGAGCAGGTTTTCATCATGGATCTCTCTGTACTTTGCTTCGTTCATCTTTGCCTCGATCCTGACTAGTCTCCCAGTCCCTGCCGCAGAAAAACATCCCCACAGCATGATGCTGCCACCACCATGCTTCACCGTAGAGATGGTGCCTGGTTTCCTCCAGATGTGACGCTTGGCATTCAGGCCAAAGAGTTCAATCTTAGTTTCATCAGACCAGAGAACCTTGTTTCTCATGGTCTGAGAGTCTTTAGGTATCTTTTGGCAAACTCCAAGCAGACTGTCATGTGCCTTTTAATGAGGAGTGGCGTCCGTCTGGCCACTACCATAAAGGCCTGAGTGCTGCAGAGATGGTTGTCATTCTGGAAGGTTCTCCCATCTTCACAGAGGAACTCTGGAGCTCTGTCAGAGTGACCACTGGGTTCTTGGTCACCTCCCTGACCAAGGCCCTTCTCCCCCGATTGCGCAGTTTGGCCGGGCGGCCAGCTCTAGGAAGAGTGTTGGTGGTTCCAAACTTCTTCCATTTAAGAATGATGGAGGCCACTGTGTTCTTGGGGTCCTTCAAATGCTGCAGAAATATTTTGGTACCCATCCCCAGATCTGTGCCTCGACACAATCCTGCCTCGGAGCTCTATGGACAATTCCTGTCAACTGTCAACTGTGGGACCTTATAGACAGGTGTGTGCCTTTCCAAATCATGTCCAATCAACTAAATTTACCACAGGTGGACTCCAATCAAGTTGTAGAAACATCTAAGGATGATTAATGGAAACAGGATGCACCGGAGCTCAATAAGTCTCATAGCAAAGGGTCTGAATACTTATGTAAATACGTAGTTTTTATTTTTTGTAATACATTTGCAAAAATATCTAAAAACCTGTTTTCAATTTGTCATTATGGGTTATTGTGTGTAGATTGTTGAGAAAATGTTTTATTTAATCCATCTTAGAATAAGGCTGTAACGTAACAAAATGTGGGGGGAAAAAAATCAAGGACGGCTGAATGCTTTCCGAAGGCACTGTATATTACAGGATTCCTTGAAACACTGTCAAATCTGAACTGTGCCATGAGAACTGGAGGAAACTTGGTCTGTTAAAAAAACAGACTAAAACAGAATAAATAGCAAATACAATGTTTGGGAGGTTACAACACATGATGATACCATGCTGAAGATGATCAAAAGAGAACGCCACTCCTGATAATAACTGTTGAAAATTAGGGGATATATATTCTTACATTTTAAATACATTATCAAAAAGCTACAAAGTTCCATTGTAGAAATGCTTATGCTACACAAACTTTTTTGGAAATGTCTTCATTGGCAAAGGTGAGGACACCAGGGTAAAAAACGTAACCAGATAAAGAAGTAATTTCCTTCCTAAGATTCGATTTGAAATCTGTCTGGTACGTACATTAGTGCAAACCCAAAAGGTAAATCAGTGATTCCTAAACCAACAACAACAGCAGGTGATTCTAGACCCTGACTCTGTTCTTCAATGCAAGCCTCAGCTATGTTCAAGCATTCCTATCATCAGACATGAAGCTAACGCTCTTCTGACACACACACACTTAAAACAGTGAACCAGCACTACTATGACATGCATCAGCAAGTGATTAACATGCTTAACTAGTATTCCTAGTCCGCAATCTTAAAAAGGTAGAACTCTGTGTACCCATCTACCTACATACTGTTTGTACCTACATCACTGCAGGCAGGTGCAGTTTTGACCCCACCTAATGCTGATCATCACCAGAACCAGGTTTATTATTAATTATAGTACTGCCATTCTCAGACAGAGCCCCATGGAACTGAAACTAAACCTGAGTGGTAACGAGACAAGACAGTCCAAGGTTGTGTTCAGTAGAGCACATGTAGCTAAACTCTAAACAAAAATGTGCCTTTCTTACTAGGCAAGCCCAGGTTGTCCTGCCCTGTTTCAGTACGTTTTCTTCTGTTTGCTGACCAATGATCACGACCCAGGGTTGACAAAGGGTTGGTATTGGAGGAGAGGTTGACAGATCAAAAAGGTCAGAGGTCATACAGTCAGAAAGTAGACAGGTCAATGGTCACAGAGCACAGAGTTCTCCAGGGTGAAGTCATAAGTGAAGGAGGCCAGATTGTGGTTGATGTCTCGGGGGGACATCAGCATCTCAGAAAAGAGGGGGAACCCGGGACCCCCTGTCTGCATGGCCAGGACATGGGGGGCCAGGGTGAACGGGACATCTCCTAGTAGCTCTGGGAGAGACGGTGGGGCCTCCACGATGGGCGCAGGGGGCTTCCACATGGGCCCTGGTGATGGGGCGATCATGGAAGGTGGAGCGGGGGCTGGAGAGTGGTGGGCCTGGGAAGGTGTCGCACTGGAAGACTGGGGAGAAGAGGAGAGAAAATGTCCACCTTCAGGCATTACATTTAGAAACAAGTGTAGGCTACACATGACAAGGAACACTAATGTGGCACATTTTTGGCAAACATGAAAACAGATTTTTAAGGGTGGGTAGGTTGCAACTTAAACACTAGTAATCGAACACAAAACAGTGTCATGACACGGTCAAGATGACGTTTCAGATCTCTGCAAAGTCCTAAGGAAGGAAGTCACAAGGTGTGGCCACATACGACTCCAACAACATTTTCAAGTTCGCTGACAATGGTGGTAGGCCTGATCACCGGCGACGATGAGTCAGCCTACAGGGAGGAGGTCAGTGACCTGGCAATATGGTGTCGGGACAACAACCTCTCCCTCAACACAAGCAAGACCAAGGAGCTGATTGTGGACTATAGGAATTGGGGGGGGGGGGGGGGGGGCAATAGAGCAGGTAGACAGCTTCAAGTTCCTCAGTGTCCAAATCACTAAAGACTTAAAAATGGTCCAAAACACACAGTGTTTTGCACAGTCATGACGAAGGCGCGACAGTGCCTCTTCCCCCTCAGGAGGTTGAAAAGGTTTGGCATGGGCCTTCAAATCCTGAAAAGATTTTACAGCGGTACCATTGCGAGCATATTGACTTGATTGGCTGTGTCACTGTTTGGTATGGCAATAGCTCCAACCTCGATCGCATGGCGCTACAGAAGGTTGTGTGGACAGCCCAGTAAATCACTGGGGACGAGCTCCCTGCCATCCAGAAACTCTATATCAGGCAGTGAGAAAAGAAGGCCCAGAAAATCATCAAAGACTCCAACCACCCAAGCCATAGACTATTTTCTCTGCTGCCGCACGACAAGAGGTGCCGGTGCATCAAGTCTGACACCAACAGGCTCCTGAACAACTTCTATCCCCAAGAAATACGACGGATAAATAGCTAACAAAATACCTACACGGCCCGAGTTTAACTTCTATCTTTATTGACCTATTTCAATATTTGAACTGTCTCTACGCGCACACACACAGGGCCCTACACACTCACCCACACCGTCACTCCAACACACAGGGCCCTACACACTCACCCACACCGTCACTCCAACACACAGGGCCCTACACACTCACCCACACCGTCACTCCAACACACACACACACACACACACAGGGCCCTACACACTCACCCACACCGTCACTCCAACACACAGGGCCCTACACACTCACCCACACCGTCACTCCAACACACACACACACACAGGGCCCTACACACTCACCCACACCAACACACACACACACAGGGCCCTACACACTCACCCACACCGTCACTCCAACACACACACACACACACAGGGCCCTACACACTCGCCCACACGGTCACTCCAACACACACACACACACACACAGGGCCCTACACACTCACCCACACCGTCACTCCAACACACACACACACAGGGCCCTACACACTCACCCACACCGTCACTCCAACACACACACACACAGGGCCCTACACACTCACCCACACCGTCACTCCAACACACACACACACACACACACACACACACACACACACACACACACACACACACACAGGGCCCTACACACTCACCCACACCGTCACTCCAACACACACACACACAGGGCCCTACACACTCACCCACACGTCACTCCAACACACACACACAGGGCCCTACACACTCACCCACACCGTCACTCCAACACACACACACAGGGCCCTACACACTCACCCACACCGTCACTCCAACACACACACAGGGCCCTACACACTCACCCACACCGTCACTCCAACACACACACACACACACAGGGCCCTACACACTCACCCACACCGTCACTCCAACACACACACACACACACACACAGGGCCCTACACATTCACCCACACCGTCACTCCAACACACACACACACAGGGCCCTACACACTCACCCACACCAACACACCATCATTCGCTCACTCACACAATTTGTACATACATTGACTCTACACACCCACTCACATACAAGCTGCTGCTACTCTGTTTATCTTATATCCTGTTGCCTAGTCACCTTACCCTTTACATATCTACCTCCGTCATTTCAGTATTCCTGCACATGTAAATATGGTATTGGAACTGACTAATTAAATATTGTCTGTATATAGTACGCTTAGTTACTTATTAGTTTAGTTAGTTATTACTTATTATTACGCTTAGTTACTTACTTTCTTATTCCTCTTTTCCCCCCTTCTAGTAATACATTGTTATTGCATTGTTGGGTTTTGAGTTTGCAAGAAAGGCATTTCACTGTACTTGTGCATGTGACATTACAACTCAGCTAGCGTACTAGTGAGTGTACCACAAAACACAAGCAAACACCACACAAAATGATTTTAGCCTGTGTCTTCCATGATATTATAGGCCTACTGTTTTTACTCTTCAATTGACTTCGTTAATTCAAAAGAATTTGGTGTACACACCAAGTGCTAGATTGGAGACTTAAGCTGTGCTTTGGGCCTTGTAAGACCGAATGAAAGCCTAAATGCAGAGAAGATGTCACAGGAAATGGCTTATTCCTCTGCAATTAACATAACATTCAGTTGGGACGTAACCACGGAAACATCCTTTAATGAGTCTCAGAGTGTTTGTGCTCTCAAACACGATGATGACGAGGACTCACCTGGGAGCATGAACAGCAGTGTGAGGGTCTTTTCCTTATTTTTCATAACTTCTACCACTTCACATATAAAGTAAGCTTACACTTTTAAACCTTAACCACTATAGCTTAATATAACCTCTGTAACAACCAATACAGAACACTGCAGGTAGTGTCCAACCATCTGTCCCTCTCGATTTGTCATATATAGCCCATCCTGAAGCAGGACAGGTTTATAGTGTTGTAGGTAGGCGTCTGTACAGTCTGAATGAGGACAGGTCTATAGTGTTGTAGGTAGGCGTCTGTACAGTATGAATGAGGACAGGTTTATAGTGTTGTAGGTAGGCATCTGTACAGTCTGAATGAGGACAGGTCTATAGTGTTGTAGGTAGGCGTCTGTACAGTCTGAATGAGGACAGGTTTATAGTGTTGTAGGTAGGCGTCTGTACAGTATGAATGAGGACAGGTCTATAGTGTTGTAGGTAGGCGTCTGTACAGTATGAATGAGGACAGGTTTATAGTGTTGTAGGTAGGCGTCTGTACAGTATGAATGAGGACAGGTCTATAGTGTTGTAGGTAGGCGTCTGTACAGTATGAATGAGGACAGGTTTATAGTGTTGTAGGTAGGCGTCTGTACAGTATGAATGAGGACAGGTTTATAGTGTTGTAGGTAGGCGTCTGTACAGTCTGAATGAGGACAGGTCTATAGTGTTGTAGGTAGGCGTCTGTACAGTATGAATGAGGACAGGTCTATAGTGTTGTAGGTAGGCGTCTGTACAGTCTGAATGAGGACAGGTCTATAGTGTTGTAGGTAGGCGTCTGTACAGTCTGAATGAGGACAGGTTTATAGTGTTGTAGGTAGGCGTCTGTACAGTATGAATGAGGACAGGTCTATAGTGTTGTAGGTAGGCGTCTGTACAGTATGAATGAGGACAGGTCTATAGTGTTGTAGGTAGGCGTCTGTACAGTATGAATGAAGACAGGTTTATAGTGTTGTAGGTAGGCGTCTGTACAGTATGAATGAGGACAGGTCTATAGTGTTGTAGGTAGGCGTCTGTACAGTCTGAATGAGGACAGGTTTATAGTGTTGTAGGTAGGCGTCTGTACAGTATGAATGAGGACAGGTTTATAGTGTTGTAGGTAGGCGTCTGTACAGTCTGAATGAGGACAGGTTTATAGTGTTGTAGGTAGGCGTCTGTACAGTCTGAATGAGGACAGGTTTATAGTGTTGTAGGTAGGCGTCTGTACAGTCTGAATGAGGACAGGTTTATAGTGTTGTAGGTAGGCGTCTGTACAGTCTGAATGAGGACAGGTCTATAGTGTTGTAGGTAGGCGTCTGTACAGTCTGAATGAGGACAGGTTTATAGTGTTGTAGGTAGGCGTCTGTACAGTATGAATGAGGACAGGTTTATAGTGTTGTAGGTAGGCGTCTGTACAGTATGAATGAGGACAGGTTTATAGTGTTGTAGGTAGGCGTCTGTACAGTCTGAATGAGGACAGGTCTATAGTGTTGTAGGTAGGCGTCTGTACAGTCTGAATGAGGACAGGTTTATAGTGTTGTAGGTAGGCGTCTGTACAGTATGAATGAGGACAGGTTTATAGTGTTGTAGGTAGGCGTCTGTACTGTATGAATGAGGACAGGTTTATAGTGTTGTAGGTAGGCGTCTGTACAGTCTGAATGAGGACAGGTCTATAGTGTTGTAGGTAGGCGTCTGTACAGTATGAATGAGGACAGGTTTATAGTGTTGTAGGTAGGCGTCTGTACAGTCTGAATGAGGACAGGTTTATAGTGTTGTAGGTAGGCGTCTGTACTGTATGAATGAGGACAGGTTTAGTGTTGTAGGTAGGCGTCTGTACAGTATGAATGAGGACAGGTTTATAGTGTTGTAGGTAGGCGTCTGTACAGTATGAATGAGGACAGGTTTATAGTGTTGTAGGTAGGCGTCTGTACAGTATGAATGAGGACAGGTTTATAGTGTTGTAGGTAGGCGTCTGTACAGTATGAATGAGGACAGGTTTATAGTGTTGTAGGTAGGCGTCTGTACAGTATGAATGAGGACAGGTTTATAGTGTTGTAGGTAGGCGTCTGTACAGTATGAATGAGGACAGGTTTATAGTGTTGTAGGTAGGCGTCTGTACTGTATGAATGAGGACAGGTTTATAGTGTTGTAGGTAGGCGTCTGTACAGTATGAATGAGGACAGGTTTATAGTGTTGTAGGTAGGCGTCTGTACTGTATGAATGAGGACAGGTTTATAGTGTTGTAGGTAGGCGTCTGTACAGTCTGAATGAGGACAGGTCTATAGTGTTGTAGGTAGGCGTCTGTACAGTCTGAATGAGGACAGGTTTATAGTGTTGTAGGTAGGCGTCTGTACTGTATGAATGAGGACAGGTTTATAGTGTTGTAGGTAGGTGTCTGTACAGTATGAATGAGGACAGGTTTATAGTGTTGTAGGTAGGCGTCTGTACAGTATGAAAGAGGACAGGTTTATAGTGTTGTAGGTAGGCGTCTGTACAGTATGAATGAGGACAGGTCTATAGTGTTGTAGGTAGGCGTCTGTACAGTATGAATGAGGACAGGTCTATAGTGTTGTAGGTAGGCGTCTGTACAGTATGAATGAGGACAGGTCTATAGTGTTGTAGGTAGGCGTCTGTACAGTATGAATGAGGACAGGTTTATAGTGTTGTAGGTAGGCGTCTGTACAGTATGAATGAGGACAGGTTTATAGTGTTGTAGGTAGGCGTCTGTACAGTATGAATGAGGACAGGTTTATAGTGTTGTAGGTAGGCGTCTGTACAGTATGAATGAGGACAGGTCTATAGTGTTGTAGGTAGGCGTCTGTACAGTCTGAATGAGGACAGGTCTATAGTGTTGTAGGTAGGCGTCTGTACAGTCTGAATGAGGACAGGTTTATAGTGTTGTAGGTAGGCGTCTGTACAGTCTGAATGAGGACAGGTTTATAGTGTTGTAGGTAGGCGTCTGTACAGTATGAATGAGGACAGGTTTATAGTGTTGTAGGTAGGCGTCTGTACAGTATGAATGAGGACAGGTTTATAGTGTTGTAGGTAGGCGTCTGTACAGTCTGAATGAGGACAGGTTTATAGTGTTGTAGGTAGGCGTCTGTACAGTATGAATGAGGACAGGTTTATAGTGTTGTAGGTAGGCGTCTGTACAGTATGAATGAGGACAGGTTTATAGTGTTGTAGGTAGGCGTCTGTACAGTATGAATGAGGACAGGTCTATAGTGTTGTAGGTAGGCGTCTGTACAGTCTGAATGAGGACAGGTTTATAGTGTTGTAGGTAGGCGTCTGTACAGTCTGAATGAGGACAGGTTTATAGTGTTGTAGGTAGGCGTCTGTACAGTATGAATGAGGACAGGTTTATAGTGTTGTAGGTAGGCGTCTGTACAGTCTGAATGAGGACAGGTTTATAGTGTTGTAGGTAGGCGTCTGTACAGTCTGAATGAGGACAGGTTTATAGTGTTGTAGGTAGGCGTCTGTACAGTCTGAATGAGGACAGGTTTATAGTGTTGTAGGTAGGCGTCTGTACAGTCTGAATGAGGACAGGTTTATAGTGTTGTAGGTAGGCGTCTGTACAGTCTGAATGAGGACAGGTTTATAGTGTTGTAGGTAGGCGTCTGTACAGTATGAATGAGGACAGGTTTATAGTGTTGTAGGTAGGCGTCTGTACAGTATGAATGAGGACAGGTTTATAGTGTTGTAGGTAGGCGTCTGTACAGTATGAATGAGGACAGGTTTATAGTGTTGTAGGTAGGCGTCTGTACAGTATGAATGAGGACAGGTTTATAGTGTTGTAGGTAGGCGTCTGTACAGTATGAATGAGGACAGGTCTATAGTGTTGTAGGTAGGCGTCTGTACAGTATGAATGAGGACAGGTTTAGTGTTGTAGGTAGGCGTCTGTACAGTATGAATGAGGACAGGTTTATAGTGTTGTAGGTAGGTGTCTGTACAGTCTGAATGAGGACAGGTTTATAGTGTTGTAGGTAGGCGTCTGTACAGTCTGAATGAGGACAGGTTTATAGTGTTGTAGGTAGGCGTCTGTACAGTATGAATGAGGACAGGTTTATAGTGTTGTAGGTAGGCGTCTGTACAGTATGAATGAGGACAGGTTTATAGTGTTGTAGGTAGGTGTCTGTACAGTCTGAATGAGGACAGGTTTATAGTGTTGTAGGTAGGCGTCTGTACAGTCTGAATGAGGACAGGTTTATAGTGTTGTAGGTAGGCGTCTGTACAGTATGAATGAGGACAGGTCTATAGTGTTGTAGGTAGGCGTCTGTACAGTATGAATGAGGACAGGTTTAGTGTTGTAGGTAGGCGTCTGTACAGTATGAATGAGGACAGGTTTATAGTGTTGTAGGTAGGTGTCTGTACTGTATGAATGAGGACAGGTTTATAGTGTTGTAGGTAGGTGTCTGTACTGTATGAAGGTCAAGGTTCTGTAACTTCCTGTGTGCACAACATTAAAGGGCAGGGCACACACATCTCACTCATTGAACAACGGGAGCCAAGCTGCAGTGCAATGTCACCATATGAATCTTCAACACACACACACACAGCTTCCATTGATTAAACCCATAATAAATGGCTTCAAGGACTAGTAGCCCTAACCAGATCATACAGACAACTAGCAGCAACATAATAGAGCTTTTCTACAGCCACCATATGTCCAGACCCAGTGTAGCAGGCATGGAGCGTGCTCTCTCTCTCTCTGTGTCTGTGTGTGTGTACAGGATCACACCCATACCACTCAGCATCTGTCACCAACACAGCAGCAGCAGACTGTAGGCAGTATGTATGCAGGCAGGATGAGCTAGACCAGACAGAGAATAAGAAAGCAAACTCACAGTCCTTGAAGTCAGTCAGTCTCACTGCTGTCTGTTTAAGTCTACAACAGTTGTGTTTCCTGGTACAGCACATGCAAGACGGACATCTTGGCAGTTTTGAGTAACGCAACCCAGGTTGCGTCCTAAATGACAGCCCATCGGCCTATCCTCTATATGTTGTGCTATTTTCGACCAGATCCCATAGGGAGTGTTATACTGTATGTTCTGCATAGCGCCGCCCCCTGGTTATAAAGACAATCACCTTTGATGGTTGCACAATGACGTTACATGATGGTTTGCTGATGTTCACGTTTTGGATCTTCTGCCTTTGTTCCTCAACAGTTTCTCCTGGAGAGAAAAAACAAACAAGAGTCATTGTGTCATTATACACTGTGGGCTTAGGCCTAGATTCTTCATCAACATACATGTGTAACAGTATAACTTTACGGCATCCCCTCGCCCCGACCCGGGCGCGAACCAGGGACCCTCTGCACACATCAACAAGTCATCCACGATGCGTCGTTACCCATCGCTCCACAAAAGCCGCGGCCCTTGCAGAGCAAGGGGAAACCCTACTTCAAGTCTCAGAGCAAGTGACGTAACCGATTGAAACGCTATTAGCGCGTACCCGCTAACTAGCTAGCCATTTCACATCCGTTACACATGTGCATGAGTCCCACTACTAGACCCCTCTCCAAGTCCTACTTTCCTAGTGGTCTTTGTAACAGAAGTTATTAGCTTGCCTGGTGTATTTTTTCCTTCATTGGGAGAACCAGGTCAATTGAGTGATTAGATGTGGTTTAACGAGTAGAGTGGCCTTCTGATCAAATTAATGGATTACACAGAATTAACACAGTTAGCAATACAGTTCCACAGAGCACTACGTGGACCAGAGCACGCCTGCAGCTCTCTCTGGTGTAGCCTGTCCCCAACCCTCCCTCTGGTGTAGCCTAGCCTGTCCCCAACCCTCCCTCTGGTGTAGCCTAGCCTATGTTCCCAACCCTCCCTCTGGTGTAGCCTAGCCTATGTTCCCAACCCTCCCTCTGGTGTAGCCTAGCCTATGTTCCCAACCCTCCCTCTGGTGTAGCCTAGCCTATGTTCCCAACCCTCCCTCTGGTGTAGCCTAGCCTATGTTCCCAACCTTCTCTCTGGTGTAGCCTAGCCTGTCCCCAACCCTCTCTCTGGTGTAGCCTAGCCTGTCCCCAACCCTCTCTCTGGTGTAGCCTAGCCTGTCCCCAACCCTCTCTCTGGTGTAGCCTAGCCTGTCCCCAACCTTCTCTCTGGTGTAGCCTAGCCTGTCCCCAACCCTCCCTCTGGTGTAGCCTAGCCTGTCCCCAACCCTCCCTCTGGTGTAGCCTAGCCTGTCCCCAACCCTCCCTCTGGTGTAGCCTAGCCTGTCCCCAACCCTCCCTCTGGTGTAGCCTAGCCTGTCCCCAACCCTCCCTCTGGTGTAGCCTAGCCTATGTTCCCAACCCTCCCTCTGGTGTAGCCTAGCCTGTCCCCAACCTTCTCTCTGGTGTAGCCTAGCCTGTCCCCAACCTTCTCTCTGGTGTAGCCTAGCCTGTCCCCAACCTTCTCTCTGGTGTAGCCTAGCCTGTCCCCAACCTTCTCTCTGGTGTAGCCTAGCCTGTCCCCAACCCTCTCTCTGGTGTAGCCTAGCCTATGTTCCCAACCTTCTCTCTGGTGTAGCCTAGCCTATGTTCCCAACCTTCTCTCTGGTGTAGCCTATGTTCCCAACCCTCTCTCTGGTGTAGCCTGTGTCCCCAACCCTCTCTCTGGTGTAGCCTGTGTTCCCAACCCTCTCTCTGGTGTAGCCTGTGTTCCCAACACTCTCTCTGGTGTAGCCTGTGTTCCCAACACTCTCTCTGGTGTAGCCTGTGTTCCCAACACTCTCTCTGGTGTAGCCTGTGTTCCCAACACTCTCTCTGGTGTAGCCTGTGTCCCCAACCTTCTCTCTGGTGTAGCCTAGCTTGTCCCCAACCCTCCCTCTGGTGTAGCCTAGCCTGTCCCCAACCCTCTCTCTGGTGTAGCCTAGCCTGTCCCCAACCCTCCCTCTGGTGTAGCCTAGCCTATGTTCCCAACCCTCCCTCTGGTGTAGCCTAGCCTGTCCCCAACCCTCCCTCTGGTGTAGCCTAGCCTGTCCCCAACCTTCTCTCTGGTGTAGCCTAGCCTGTCCCCAACCTTCTCTCTGGTGTAGCCTAGCCTGTCCCCAACCTTCTCTCTGGTGTAGCCTAGCCTGTCCCCAACCCTCTCTCTGGTGTAGCCTAGCCTGTCCCCAACCTTCTCTCTGGTGTAGCCTAGCCTGTCCCCAACCTTCTCTCTGGTGTAGCCTAGCCTGTCCCCAACCCTCTCTCTGGTGTAGCCTAGCCTGTCCCCAACCCTCTCTCTGGTGTAGCCTAGCCTGTCCCCAACCCTCTCTCTGGTGTAGCCTAGCCTATGTTCCCAACCCTCTCTCTGGTGTAGCCTGTGTCCCCAACCCTCTCTCTGGTGTAGCTTGTGTCCCCAACCCTCTCTCTGGTGTAGCCTGTGTTCCCAACCCTCTCTCTGGTGTAGCCTGTCCCCCCAACCCTCTCTCTGGTGTAGCCTAGCCTATGTTCCCAACCCTCCCTCTGGTGTAGCCTAGCCTATGTTCCCAACCCTCCCTCTGGTGTAGCCTAGCCTATGTTCCCAACCCTCCCTCTGGTGTAGCCTAGCCTGTCCCCAACCTTCTCTCTGGTGTAGCCTAGCCTGTCCCCAACCTTCTCTCTGGTGTAGCCTAGCCTGTCCCCAACCTTCTCTCTGGTGTAGCCTAGCCTGTCCCCAACCTTCTCTCTGGTGTAGCCTAGCCTGTCCCCAACCCTCTCTCTGGTGTAGCCTAGCCTGTCCCCAACCCTCTCTCTGGTGTAGCCTAGCCTGTCCCCAACCCTCTCTCTGGTGTAGCCTAGCCTATGTTCCCAACCCTCTCTCTGGTGTAGCCTGTGTCCCCAACCCTCTCTCTGGTGTAGCCTGTGTCCCCAACCCTCTCTCTGGTGTAGCCTGTGTTCCCAACCCTCTCTCTGGTGTAGCCTGTGTTCCCAACCCTCTCTCTGGTGTAGCCTGTGTCCCCAACCCTCTCTCTGGTGTAGCCTAGCCTATGTTCCCAACCCTCCCTCTGGTGTAGCCTAGCCTATGTTCCCAACCCTCCCTCTGGTGTAGCCTAGCCTATGTTCCCAACCTTCTCTCTGGTGTAGCCTAGCCTGTCCCCAACCTTCTCTCTGGTGTAGCCTAGCCTGTCCCCAACCTTCTCTCTGGTGTAGCCTAGCCTGTCCCCAACCCTCTCTCTGGTGTAGCCTAGCCTGTCCCCAACCCTCTCTCTGGTGTAGCCTAGCCTGTCCCCAACCCTCTCTCTGGTGTAGCATGTGTCCCCAACCCTCTCTCTGGTGTAGCCTGTGCCCCCAACCCTCTCTCTGGTGTAGCCTGTGTTCCCAACCCTCTCTCTGGTGTAGCCTGTGTTCCCAATCCTCTCTCTGGTGTAGCCTGTGTTCCCAACCCTCTCTCTGGTGTAGCCTGTGTTCCCAACCCTCTCTCTGGTGTAGCCTGTGTTCCCAACCCTCTCTCTGGTGTAGCCTGTGTTCCCAACACTCTCTCTGGTGTAGCCTGTGTTCTCAACACTCTCTCTGGTGTAGCCTGTCCCCAACCCTCTCTCTAGTGTCGCCTAGCCTATGTTCCCAACCCTCTCTCTGGTGTAGCCTGTGTTCCCAACCCTCTCTCTGGTGTAGCCTGTGTTCCCAACCCTCTCTCTGGTGTAGCCTGTGTTCCCAACCCTCTCTCTGGTATAGCCTGTGTTCCCAACCCTCTCTCTGGTATAGCCTGTGTTCCCAACCCTCTCCCTGGTGTAGCCTGTGTTCCCAACCCTCTCTCTGGTGTAGCCTGTGTTCCCAACACTCTCTCTGGTGTAGCCTGTGTTCCCAACCCTCTCTGGTGTAGCCTGTGTTCCCAACACTCTCTCGGGTGTAGCCTGTGTTCCCAACCCTCTCTCTGGTGTAGCCTGTGTTCCCAACCCCATTCTTCTTGCATCATGTCATCTGGGGGACAACTACTGGGCCTTAGTAACTAGACTAATTGACTGCATGTTGTCAATGTCCACAGATACACTTTTCAAACTCTCCTCCCTCCCTTTTTCCTTTCCTCTGTAACCATCTCCACTCCTACCCCTCTCCTCTGGGAGTGAACTCGCTCTCCAGCATGGAGTCATCCTCCCTGATCTCACCAGCTTCCTTTGATCTGAGCTCAGTGTGTCTCCAGTCCACCAATGTCTCTCTCTATAGAGGGTGAAATTATCTCCATGAGAGGGAATTGAGGCCCAGAGCACCCTGACAAAACAAAGGTTACTCTACTCTGCACAGGAACAATGGGATCTATCAGCTCACTCTAGTCTAGTAGTATAATGTCTCTCAGCTTCACTAACATCAAGCTCAGATTATTTAAATTTTAATACAAATATTCTGTCTATTGTCTTAATTTATTGTTATGATGGATATTCATATTTCCATCCATGTTTGAGGTATAGAAGTATGCAGTATTAATGCCTTTTATGCCTTGAATTTATAGCTTTGATTTCCCCCCTCAGGCCTACAGGTACAAAAATATCCCTAGGTCTTCCCTCAATTTCCTGACAAGCCCACATTTCCATCCACATCTGTGAATTAATTCTTGGCATGGTGAGCATTGTTCACCTACAAAGCACTCATTATTTCACAGCAAATAGTGCAAGACCTAAGACAACAAGGGCATCTAAATAATGCCATGTAAAGTAAGACTAGCCTATATTCAACTCTTTGTGTCATCAGCATTGTACACGCATGGCCTTGTCTCTGGACTCAGTCAGTTAGACACAGGCCTCTCTCTCTCTGTCAGTAAAACACAGAGCATGCATCCGTCTGCTCAATAGCGTGCAGGAATTTATCTCTACCATTCACTAAATCCTTCAGAAGGAGAGAGGGATAACCAGGCTAAAGCACTGAAATAAATAATATATACTGTATATACACACACACACACTCACAAAATCTCTGCTTTATGATACAGAGGACAGGTTAGTTCGGTTGTACTTGATTTCACATTATTGTAAGGCTGCATGTTGTTTTCACGTTCAACATCGGGAAAATACGTTCACTTTGTGTGTTTGGATAACTGCCAGTCCAGCCAACATTTTTTTTTTTTTTTTTTTAAAGATGTCAAAATGAAAATCTTGTCTAAACAGTGTCAGGGAAGGAGAGAGGCCTATAACCTTCTGGTTTGGATCATGAGCTGATCAACTTAACACAAGCAAAGAGAAATGAAAAGGAGCACAGTTACATTCTGCATCGACCTGCTCTGTGCAGTGTCGACCTTGTCAATGACATCACGTTATGTCATGATTCGTGCTGGAGTTGTGTGACCTGCTTAGAGTGTGGACCTTGACAATGACATCACGTTAGGTCATGATTCGTGCTGGAGTTGTGTGACCTGCTTAGAGTGTGGACCTTGACAATGACATCACGTTATGTCATGATTCGTGCTGGAGTTGTGTGACCTGCTTAGAGTGTGGACCTTGACAATGACATCACGTTAGGTCATGATTCGTGCTGGAGTTGTGTGACCTGCTTAGAGTGTGGACCTTGACAATGACATCACGTTATGTCATGATTCGTGCTGGAGTTGTGTGACCTGCTTAGAGTGTGGACCTTGACAATGACATGCAGCTTGTCAGGCTTCTTTTAAAACAGCTCTGCCAGTCCAGATAGGATAGAACAAACTAGCTCTACTAATGATAGACACTGTTAGCCTCAGGTTTATTTTCTGGATGGGTTAAGTCACAATCTTCTCTTAAGCGACCAGTGATCAATGACTAAAACACTTATGAACTCACATGCACGATGCACACCCTTGCATTACCTGTAATGACTTCAGGACTCCCTGGAAAACAGTGGCAATTGCTACTGAGTGGCCTACTATCTGAGCTAAATAAATAAAGACTTTAGACACAAAAACACAACAGCTGAGGACAAAGGTTCAAATGAATGTGGTGTGGGGGTGTAGGCTTATTGAACATGAAGTTAGTGAAAGAGACAACTTCAACTGTCGTGAGACTGTAGACACTGACAGCCATCCAAATACAAGTAAGGCTATTGTCTGTCTACCGGCTGGGATTAGAGCCTGTGAGAGGGAGATGGGCTCCTAGAAAAGGCACAGGCCGCTGCTCATGACTTCAGCAGTCAACCAGGCCCACTCCTCAAGAGTGTCAGCATCAGACAGGGATGTGCAAACACACATCCTGCCTTTGAGGGACTGAAGGCCCTCGACTTGGATCGTCACAGAGATGACTAGGCAGATAATAAAACAAATCCTTTCTCATCTTATTCCATCTGACAGGACAAAAAAAAAAGTGGTGTTACAGATGAACAGCTTAGACTGGGAAGAGGGATTCGTTGTTATTGTAATAGCTAATTAGCTAATCTTCTGAGGTAAAATGAGATTAAACTCCATGGCCCCTGACAAATGTGAGCCATCCCCCCATCTAGCGTCAGGGGTGGACTCTGCAGAGTTTTTTCCCTTAAAAGACTGCATGCAATCTTTTTTTATAAAATGTTTAAATCACACTGTATGTCTAATAAATCACTGTGTGTGTTTATTTCATGAAATTAACTCAATATATTTGTTTGTAATTTATTTCCCTGAGCTTCCTTTTGCCGTAGAAATGCTCAGTCTGATCATGTGGGTGTGTTGATACAAATTTGTATATATTTGCATACACAGCAATGACTGGCAGAGAGTCTAAAGTCTACCACGCTTACCCCTTCAATGTAGGAGGATACAAATGCAAATAAAAGATGACTGGTTATTGGTCTGAATAATCAGATTGTGAAGTCATGCTGTGGGCCAAAACCAAAAGAGGCTGAAAACCCAGCCATAAAAATAAATAACAGCTCTTTCACTAAAAGGGGATTATCATAATTTTCACAATTTCAGTGTTAATTCTACCGTACATTGTGGGGGGGGGGGGGTGTCTCATTTTTGAATGCACTGCCTTCTCTCCCTCGCTCACTTTCCCCAAGACGATTTCTCTCTGCCTGAATAACCAAATGTGGATGGAGGCGAGAAGGGCCACAGAGGATCCTGCTGCCAGCCTCCCAATCCCAGCGGAAAATCCCAGTGGGCAGGGTTTCTCTCCCACAGCCTCAGCCTGAACCTACTCAACTGGCAGGCTGCTGGCTGGGAAAGTGAAAGGTTAATAGAGTGGCACATGATATCCCCCCCTTGCCATAAGGACCCAGACAGATGATTACCCCCCCCCCTACCATACGGACCCAGACAGATGATACCCCCCCCCCCCCTTGCCATAAGGACCCAGTCAGATGATACCCCCCCCCTTGCCATAAGGACCCAGACAGATGATTACCCCCCCCCCCCCCCCCTACCATACGGACCCAGACAGATGATACACCCACCCCCCCCCCCCCCCCCTTGCCATAAGGACCCAGACAGATGATTACCCCCCCCCCCCCCCCTACCATACGGACCCAGACAGATGATTACCCCCCCCCCCCCCCCCCCCTTGCCATAAGGACCCAGACAGATGATTACCCCCCCCCTACCATACGGACCCAGACAGATGATACCACCCCCCCCCTTGCCATAAGGACCCAGACAGATGATTACCCCCCCCTACCATACGGACCCAGACAGATGATACCCCCCCCCCTTGCCATAAGGACCCAGACATATGATTACCCCCCCCCTACCATACGGACCCAGACAGATGATACCACCCCCCCCCCCCCCCCCCCCCCCCCCCTTGCCACAAGGTCCCAGACAGATGATTACCCCCCCTACCATACGGACCCAGACAGATGATACACACCCCCCCCTGCCATAAGGACCCAGACAGATGATTACCCCCCCCTTGCCATAAGGACCCAGACAGATGATACCCCCCCTTGCCATAAGGACCCAGACAGATGATTACCCCCCCCCCCCTACCATACGGACCCAGACAGATGATATCCCCCCGCTTGCCATACAGACCCAGACAGATGATATCCCCCGTGGATTGATGGCAGCATTCGCACGAAACTGAAAGCGCGAACCACTGCTTTTAACCAGGGCAAGGTGACCGGAAACATGACCGAATACAAACAGTGTAGCTATTCCCTCCGCAAGGCAATCAAACAAGCTAAGTGCCAGTATAGAGACAAAGTAGAGTCGCAATTCAACAGCTCAGACACAAGAGGTATCTGGCAGGGTCTACAGTTAATCACGGATTACAAAAAGAAAACCAGCCCTGTCGCGGACCAGGATGTCTTGCTCCCAGACAGACTAAATAACTTTTTTGCTCGCTTTGAGGACAATACTGAACACTGACACTGCCCGCTACCAAAACCTGCGGGCTCTCCTTCACTGCAGCCGAAGTAAGTGAAACATTTAAACGTGTTAACCCTCGCAAGGCTGCAGGCCCAGATGGCATTCCCAGCCACGTCCTCAGAGCATGCGCAGACCAGCTGGCTGGTGTGTTTACGGACATATTCAATCAATCCTTATCCCTGTCTGCTGTTCCCACATGCTTCAAGAGGGCCACCATTGTTCCTGTTCCCAAGAAAGCTAAGGTAACTGAGCTAAATGACTACCGCCCCGTAGCACTCACTTCCGTCATCATGAAGTGCTTTGAGAGACTAGTCAAAGACCATATCCCCTCCACCCTACCTGACACCCTCGACCCACTCCAATTTGCTTACCGACCCAATAGGTCCACAGACGACGCAATCGCAACCACACTGCCTTAACCCATCTGGACAAGAGGAATAGCTATGTGAGAATGCTGTTCATCGACTACAGCTCAGCATTTAACACCATAGTACCCTCCAAACTCGTCATCAAGCTCGAGACCCTGGGTCTCGACCCCGCCCTGTGCAACTGGGTACTGGACTTCCTGACGGGCCGCCCCCAGGTGGTGAGGGTAGGTAACAACATCTCCACCCCGCTGATCCTCAACACTGGGGCCCCACAAGGGTGCGTTCTGAGCCCTCTCCTGTACTCCCTGTTCACCCACGACTGCGTGGCCATGCACGCCTCCAACTCAATCATCAAGTTTGCGGACGACACTACAGTGGTAGGCTTGATTACCAACAACGACGAGACGGCCTACAGGGAGGAGGTGAGGGCCCTCGGAGTGTGGTGTCAGGAAAATAACCTCACACTCAACGTCAACAAAACAAAGGAGATGATTGTGGACTTCAGGAAACAGCAGAGGGAGCACCCCCCTATCCACATCGACGGGACAGTAGTGGAGAGGGTAGTAAGTTTTAAGTTCCTCGGTGTACACATCACGGACAAACTGAATTGGTCCACCCACACAGACAGCGTTGTGAAGAAGGCGCAGCAGCGCCTCTTCAACCTCAGGAGGCTGAAGAAATTCGGCTTGTCACCAAAAGCACTCACAAACTTCTACAGATGCACAATCGAGAGCATCCTGTCGGGCTGTATCACCGCCTGGTACGGCAACTGCTCCGCCCACAACCGTAAGGCTCTCCAGAGGGTAGTGAGATCTGCACAACGCATCACCGGGGGCAAACTACCTGCCCTCCAGGACACCTACACCACCCGATGTCACAGGAAGGCCATAAAGATCATCAAGGACAACAACCACCCGAGCCACTGCCTGTTCACCCCGCTATCATCCAGAAGGCGAGGTCAGTACAGGTGCATCAAAGCAGGGACCGAGAGACTGAAAAACAGCTTCTATCAAGGCCATCAGACTGTTAAACAGCCACCACTAACATTTAGTGGCTGCTGCCAACATACTGACTCAACTCCAGCCACTTTAATAATGGGAATTGATGGAAATTTATGTAAAAATGTATCACGAGCCACTTTAAACAATGCCACTTAATATAATGTTTAAATACCCTACATTACTCATCTCATATGTATATGTATATACTGTACTCTATACCATCTACTGCATCTTGCCTATGCCGTTCTGTACCATCACTCATTCATATATCTTTATGTACATATTCTTTATCCCTTTACACTTGTGTGTATAAGGTAGTAGTTGTGGAATTGTTAGGTTAGATTACTCGTTGGTTATTACTGCATTGTCGGAACTAGAAGCACAAGCATTTCGCTACACTCGCATTAACATCTGGTAACCATGTGTATGTGACAAATAAAAGTTGATTTGATTGCCATAAGGACCCAGACAGATGATACCGCCCCCTGCCATACGGACTAGAGGTCGACCGATTATGATTTTTCAACGCTGATACCGATTATTGGAGGACCAAAAAAGCCGATGCGGATTAATTGGCCATTTTTATTTATTTATTTGTAATAATGACAATTACAACAATACTGAATGAACACTTATTTTAACTTAATATAATACATCCATAAAATCAATTTAGCCTCAAATAAATAATGAAACATGTTCAATTTGGTTTAAATAATGCAAAAACAAAGTGTTGGAGAAGAAAGTAAAAGCGCAATATGTGCCATGTAAGAAAGCTAACATTTAAGTCCCTTGCTCAGAACATGAGAACATATGAAAGTTGGTGGTTCCTTTTAACACAAGTCTTCAATATTCCCAGGTAAGAAGTTTTAGGTTGTAGTTACTATAGGAATTATAGGACTATTTCTCTCTATACCATTTGTATTTCATTAACCTTTGACTACTGGATGTTCTTATAGGCACTTTAGTATAGCCAGTGTAACAGTATAGCTTCCATCCCTCTCCTCGCTCCTACCTGGGCTCGAACCAGGAACACAACGACAACAGCCACTCTCGACGCAGCGTTACCCATGCAGAGCAAGGGGAACAACTACTCCTAGTCTCAGAGCGAGTGACATTTGAAACGCTATTAGCGCGCACCCCGCTAACTAGCTAGCCATTTCACATCGGTTACACCAGCCTAATCTCGGGAGTTGATCGGCTTGAAGCACAGCGAAGAGCTTCTGGCAAAACGCAGGAAAGTGCTGTTTGAATGAATGCTTACGAGCCTGCTGCTGCCTACCACCGCTCAGTCAGACTGCTCTATCAAATCATACTTTGTTATAACATAATAACACAGAAATACGAGCCTTAGGTCATTAATTTGGTCAAATCCGGAAACTATCATCTCGAAAACAAGACGTTTATTCTTTCAGTGAAATACGGAACCGTTCCGTATTTCATCTAACGGGTGGCATCCATAAGTATAAATATTCCTGTTACATTGCACAACCTTCAATGTTATGTCATAATTACGTAAAATTCTGGCAAATTAGGCAGCCCAAACTGTTGCATATACACTGACTCTGCGTGCAATGAACGCAAGAGAAGTGACACAATTTCACCTGGTTAATATTGCCTGCTAACCTGGATTTCTTTTAGCTAAATATGCAGGTTTAAAAATATATACTTCTGTGTATTGATTTTAAGAAAGGCATTGATGTTTATGGTTAGGTACACATTGGAGCAACGATATGCACCGCATCAATTATATGCAACGCAGGACACGCTAGATAAACTAGTAATATCATCAACCATGTGTAGTTAACTAGTGATTATGATTGATTGTTTTTTTTTATAAGAGAAGTTTAATGCTAGATAGCAACTTACCTTGGCTTCTACTGCATTCATGTAACAGGCAGGCTCCTCGTGGAGTGCAATGTAATCAGGTGGTTAGAGCGTTGGACTAGTTAACTGTAAGGTTGCAAGATTGAATCCCCCGAGCTGACAAGGTTACAAAATCTGTCGTTCTGCCTCGTTCCTAGGCCGTCATTGAAAATAAGAATGTGTTCTTAACTGACTTGCCTAGTTAAATAAAAGGTGTAAAATTTGAAATCGGCCTTTCCGATTAATCGGTCGACCTCTAATACGGACCCAGACAGATGATATGCCCCCTGCCATACGGACCCAGACAGATGATATGCCCCCTGCCATACGGACCCAGACAGAGCCCCACAGATCAGCTTTGTAAGAACATCTGCTCCCTTTGGTCTGGAGCCATCAGTACCAGGAAAGAGCGTGAAAAGAGGCTGTGGTGCGAATAGCAAATGTGAATGGCACATTTCAGGGAAAACACGTAACTAACCTTCACAGATAATTAAAAAATAAAAGTTTATTCAGTAAAAACTATTTAAAATGTCTTCTTTTCTTTTTTTTTATCTACAGAAAAGTGTCTATGAATGTTCATTTTCAATGCAGCTGGACAAATTAGCCTAACTGTACTTTAATTGAAATCCACTACAACAACTCCCATCAACATTCATTACACCCAGAGTAAATCTATTAATTCCATTTTGGTGATTCACCTTTCAAACTCCCTGGTTTCCTCATCAGCCATCTGACTGAGCCCTTCCTTCCTTACAAAAACACACGCACAGTCATTGGCGTCTTTGAACAGAGAATGTGATTAAACAGAGCACAGTCATTGGGTTTACACTAGAACGTCTGTGAGCTCAGTCAGACTCTTTCTACTTTATCTGGGAAGAAACGCTGGCTCTGAGACTGGCTCTCTGTCTGCCAAGAGAAACATACAACTCCTGACCATCTGTGTCTACTGCTCCACCAACAGCCAAAGCTGGGTTCAAATACTATTTGAAATCACTTTAAATACGTTTGGCGTTAGCTTTAACCTGTCTGGAGTGCCAGATGCGTTGCATTTGCACTTTTGTGACTACTTTATTGGTTCCATTGCACCAGACAAGCCCAATCAAGCCCAGCTAAAGTATTTGAAATGACTGAGTAGTATTTGAACCCAGGTCCACCAGCAGTGCTCCCAGTCAACACCGTTTTTTAAAGAGCCAATTATACTGCTCTTTACTGGTAGAGGAAAGAGGGGGAGGGAACTTCCTGACTTACAATAACATTTTCATTATTTGAAAAGGTACTAAAAGGAGGTTGTTGCATTGGACCTTCAAAATTGGCAGGATTTACCTTCATTTTTCAGTAAAGCATGTAGCAATCCTATATTATGCCCATTTATTGTTATGCATAATTACCATGCCCATGAGCACGAGAAAACTGTTGTGCAATGCCTTACTTTAATTTCAGGTTCATCTCAACCTCAAGGAAGTGTTGAAAGACATTATTCAATGCTGGTGACTACACTGAACAAAAACATAAAAACACATCATGCAATAATTTAAGATTTAACTGAGTTACAGTTCATAAGGAAATCAGTCAATTTAAATAATCTATGGATTTCACATGCATCCGTTGGTCACAGATACCTAAAGGTAGTGTCATGATCAGAAAACCAGTCAGTATCTGGTGTGATCACCATTTGCCTCATGCAGCACGACATCTCCTTCGCATTGAGTTGATCAGGCTGTTGATTGTGGCCTGTGGAATGTTGTCCCACTCCTCTTCAATGGCTGTGTGAAGTTACTAGATATTGGCGGGAACTGGAACACGCTGTCGTACACATCCAAAACATGCTCAATGGGTGACATATGTCTGGTGAGTATGCAAGCCATGGAAGAACTGGGACATTTTCAGCTTCCAGAAATTGTGTACAGATCCTTGCGACATGGGGCCGTGTATTATCATGCCAAAACATGAGGTTACGCCGGCGGATGAATTGCATGACAATGGGCCTCAGGATTTCATCACGATATCTCTTTGCATTCAAATTGCCATCGATAAAATGCAATTGTGTTCGTTGTCTGTAGCTTATGCCTGCCCAAAACATAACCAGCAGGTAGCCTAGTGGTTAGAGCTGTGGGCCAGTAACCAAAATGTTACTGGATCAAATCCCTGAGCTGACAAGGTAAAAATCTGTCGTTCTGCCCCTGAGCAAGGCAGTTAACCCACTGTTCCCCGGGTGCCATGGATGTTGATGAAGTCGGGACCTCTCTGATTCAGAGGGGTTGGGTTAAATGCGGAAGACACATTTCAGTTGAAGGCATTCAGTTGTACAACTGACTAGGTATCCCACTTTCCCTAACCCCACCACGAGGCACTCTTCAAAGTTGACATCAGCAAATTGCTCGCTCACACAATGCCATCAACCCGGTACAGTTGAAACCGGGATTCATCCATGAAGAGCACACTTTGCCAGTGGCCATCGAAGGTGAGCATTTTCCCACTGAAGTCAACTATAACGTTGAACTGCAGTCAAGAAAACGAGCACGCAGATGAGCTTCCCTGAGACTGTTTCAGACAGTTTGTGCAGAAATTCTTCGGTTGTGCAAACCCACAGTTTCAACCTCTGTCCAGGTGGCTGGTCTCAGACGATCCCGCAGCTGAAGAAGCCGGATGTGGAGGTCCTGGTCTGGAGTTGTGAAACCAGTTGGACGTACTGCCAAATTCTCTAAAACGACGTTGGAGGTGGCATATGGTAGAGATCTTAAATGATCTGGCAACAGCTCTGGCGGACATTCCTGCAGTCAGCATGCCAATTGTACGCTCCCTCAAACTCAAAACTTGAGACATCTGTGGCATTGTGTTATGTGACAAAACTGCACATTTTAGAGTGTCCATTTATTGTCCCCACAGGTGCACCTGTGTAATGATCAGCTTCTTGATACGCCAGATTATCTTGGCAAAGGATAAATGCGCACTAACAGGTATGTAAACAAATTTGTGCACAAAATAAGATTTTTGTGTGTATGGAAAATTTCTGGGATCTTTTATTTCAGCTCATGAAACGTGGAATCAACACTTTACATGTTGCATTTATATTTTTGTTTTAGTTTACGTGGACTGAAACTCTTTTTGAAGCTTAATGTTACAAAGTAGAGGTTCAGGATTTAGTCTTGGTGATAAAAAATGGCTCATATAAAATGTAAAAAGGAACAAGAAACTCAAAATATAGGCCTATGTTATTGACTAAAAGTGTACAGCGATTTGAAACATTTAAAATACAATTTTATAATAAAGTAGTACTGGACACAATGACAACATTGTGTGCAACTATCTGAGACACAACCCCCAAAGCATTGTTCTGGGTGATATCAGTAGGTGGTCAGGAGAGACCCAGCCGCCACTTAGAGACATTGATTTATGAAACAAGATTTGTACAACCAGAAGAGCATTGTGGAATCCACACATTTCATGGATTGAATGACAATCACAGCATTACTTTGTGTGTGTGTTCCGCCCAACTTGTTAGATGGTGAGTGTTGGTTTACAAACTGACAGGAGCCTACTGAGCAGTAGGATGGCCTGAAACCTCAAAGTTCTGTTGAGCATGTAGACGTTGAGTGCCTATAGCAGATTTACTTCTCACTCTTACAAATTCAGCAAGATGAAGTTTCGTGTGTTTCTCACCGATTATCACGAACCCATCTGTATCCTCCTCTGACGATGACTTCTTGGAAGAGTCTTTATTACGATGTCCGAAAAAACTGAACATACTGACTCCTTACGCTGTCTGCAAAGGCGAGGAAAACAACTGTAAGTAAGACCACATACGGCAACATCATCACGACACTTGGAATGATAAAATGCAGTAAACATTCTGCTGGTGTTACCTTTATGTATGTAGAACCTAGGACTATGCCTGAAAGTTGATCATAGATTGTAATATCATAACTAAATACAAGGTGACTTTCAGTTTGATATGATTGTAACTTCCGAAGTATCAAATGTCACGTTTGACCAGCGAGCTAACGTTAGCGGCTCTTTCTAACGCCTAGTTAGCTCGGTTTTTATCAAACAAATGCAAATTACTTACCTTATCAGTGTTTCGTTTCGTTAAAAAGTTGAGTAAAGTAACATAAAATGTTGCTATTGTTAGATTATCTATGCAATTTCACTTCGATTTCGTGTAGCTAGTTAGACATAGGCCCGTGTGTTGTTGTTATTGTGTCTTATGTGTTTCCGGTCATTCCTGTCCTATAAATGGTCCGTGTCGAAACAATGTCGAGTATGATCTAATTCTGATCCGTTTTACAATGGTTATACCGCAATATATCGCTTGGATTCTGGTGTTTGGTTATTATACTAAACTTTTAAATGACTAAAGTTTTATTTATATAAAAGTATCCCTTCAGCTGGCATTTCAATATTAATATGAGGGACGATAATTAATACGAGCTTGTATCCTGGGAAAGAATGTAACATAGAACAATGCGGAAACATCGTCATACATGATATTTCCCGCGCTACAACCTGCTTGTCTGATATACAATCGTAGCTACAAATTGTGCACAGCAAAATCTTTCGAAATGGCAGTTTTCGAGTTACAAAAAGCCAGGATTAACTCTGATATGCTGTCTCGATATATCAGCAGGCCGATTTGCTTCGTTGGACGCGTTGAGAAGGTAATATGCTAGTGTTATTGGTCCACCGTTAGTTCAGCACTATAAAATGGATTTCTAGTAAGTGTGTCACTGTAAAGTCGACTCCTGTTGTATTCCGCGCGTGTGACAAATACAATTTGATTTGGATGGCGGTCTTATCTTGACGAAAGGTTCGTGGTGGTAACGTTACACCAGACTACACGGCCAGAAATGGCAATGGAATTCGACACTTAGCATTACGAAATCGCAATTCATTGTTGTCTATGACAGATCCACCCAACGGGAAAATCATTCAGTCTTTCGGACGGAGAAGGGAAGTCTGCATCAGTGGAACTCAACGAGCCCGTAAGTACAGTCACAGCGTTTCTATAACGTTAACGTTAGTTGCAAGACTTTAACTAACTAGCTAGCTACAGTAGACTGGTTGAACAGTAAGTAGCTATCTGCTAGGAATTGAGAATACAAATATCTGACAAAGACAACACTCAACTGAAAGTGAACATTGTACTTGAGTTTAGTATTGTCTGATGTAACATTGTTTATTTTTCCCCAGCTTGATGAGGAGCTGAGCGGGGTGGTGGAGGTGCTTGGTATGGTGTCCAACAAAGGGACAATAATGGCCTCTGCATACAACATACTCAGAGAAGACAAAGGCATTCCTTTCGGTAAGTATATAATCTCTCCTGTGGAAAAGGGAATGTGTTCTCAAAGTTAGACTGCTAAATGACATTATACACAGCAGGGTGACTTCCTGCAACAAAGTCAACAAAATATGTTCTCTTCCCAATGTGTGCATATCTCAAGGGAGAGCACATATTTGGGATAAATAATAATGGTGGTCTTGGCATATTTTAATTCTTGTTGATGATGGTGTTTCTAGGATGTCGCCCCACAGTATTTGATGATATTGACCTCTTGCAGAGTCTACTTTTAAACATAGCAAAGACTGTGTTCAACTGGTTTGACATCTCTTTATTTTCTTCACATAATGGTTTAACTAATAGCATTTCATTTTAATTTGTATTTTCTTTCCAGACCTGGAGCTGTACAATGATGTCCTGAAAGTCATCCACGATTTCCCCCAGCACTATCCATTTGAAATAGCCACCAGTGGATGAGCACTTTGCACTTATTCATTACTTCCTAAAGATCATTGTCAACATGATCTTGTTTGCCATTTTTTAAATATACTTGTATATGAGTGTTAAATGGATATGTACAGTTTCTTATATTTCTTCATATGGAAAATAAAAATGAATGCTTTTATAACTGTCTGTTTTAGTCATTACAACAAGATTCATTAATAAACCCCAAATAAGCCGTGTCTCAATTTGTTTGATATCATCATCCTCGACTAAAATCAAGCTTTATTATCTTAACTCAACCAAGTTACTGCCTCGACTGTTTATAATATTCTCGTTAGCGGGTCTACTCCTTAGTTAATTAACTTGAACAGCGAGGGTTATGAGGGCTGCCCTAAACAGTAAAAGCATCTGGCTAGTCAAACATTTTTGGGGGGTGGGCTCCCAAGTGGCACAGGGGTCTAAGGCACTGCATCTTAGTGCTAGAGGCATCACTACAGACCCTGGTTCAATTCCAAGCTGTATCGCAACCGGCTGTGATTGGTTCACCCATAGGGCGGCGCACACTTGGCCCAGCGTTGTTAGGGTTTTGCCGCAGTAGGCCATCATTGTAAATAAGAAGTTATTCTTAACTGACTTGCCTAAATAAATAAAAATGTATATATTTTCCCCTCCAAGTTTTCTGAGCACTTTTGTTTTTTTGACAAGACAAAAAATACAAGCAAATCTGCTTCTTGCGATCAGTTTGCAGTCTACAAATGATTTGTAATTATGTTCCAACCCTCTGACCCTCCGCTCAAGAAAAAATTGGTCCGCGGCTGAATATAGTTGGTCACTGAGCTAGAGGGGTCTCTGCAATATATACTGTATTTCAAATCTGACTTGAAAATGGCTTTCCACCATCTTCTAGTCTACTGCATGCATGGCTGTGTTGTAATGCCCTCTGTTGATACAAAGTGTTCAACACAAGCTCCTGTACTGCTGGAACCACACTTCTTACCACCAGGTGGTGAGGTAGGGACTAAATAACCATCAACACTATCACTGTATTACTTATCCTTAATATAACCAGGTAGGCTAGTTGCAAACAAGTTCTAATTTGCAACTGCGACCTGGCCAAGATAAAGCAAAGCAGTTCAACACATACAACAACACAGAGTTACACATGGAATAAACAAACATACAATCAATAATACAGTAGAAAAATCTTTATACAGCATGTGCAAATGAGGTAGGATAAGAGCGGTAAGGCAATAAATAGGCCATGGTGGCGAAGTAATTACAATATAGCAATTAAACACTGGAATGGTAGGGTGTGCAGAAGATGAATGTGCAAGTAGAGATACTGGGGTGCAAAGGAGCAAGATAAATAAATACAGTATGGGGATGAGGTAGATTGGATGGGCTATTTACAGATAAGCTATGTACAGGTGCAGTGATCTGTGAGCTGCTCTGACAGCTGGTGCTTAAAGCTAGTGAGGGAGGTAAGAGTCTCCAGCTTCACAGCTTCAGAGATTTTTGCAGTTCGTTCCAGTCATTGGCAGCAGAAAACTGGAAGGAGAGTTGGCTTTGGGGGTGACCAGTGACATATACCTGCTGGAGCGCGTGCTACGGGTGGGTGCTGCTATGGTGACCAGTGAGCTGAGATAAGGTGGGGCTTTACCTAGCAGAGATTTGTAGATGACCTGGAGCCAGTGGGTTTGGCGATGAGTATGAAGCGAGGGCCAGCCAACGAGCACATACAGGTCGCAGTAGTGGGTAGTATATGGGGCTTTGGTGACAAAACGGATGCCACTGTGATAGACTGCATCCAAATTGTTGAGTAGAGTGTTGGAGGCTATTTTGTAGAGTTATTCAAGTGACTATGCATAGATGACAGAGTAGCAGCAGCGTCCCAGAGGGGGGGGGGGCAATGCAAATAGTCTTGGCGCTCCGTTACCGCACTACCCTCTGTAGTGCCTTGCGGTCGGAGGCCGAGCAGTTGCCATGCCAGGCTGTGATGCAACCCGTCAGGATGCTCTCGATGGTGCAGCTGTAAAACATTTTGAGGTCAGGTCTCTGACCTCCTCCCTATAGGCTGTCTCATCGTTGTCGGTGATCAGGCCTACCACTGTTGTGTCATCAGCAAACTTAATGATGGTGTTGGAGTCGTGCCTGGCCACCACAGGCCAGGGAGTTTGAAGGGCGGCTTCCTGCCATCTCTTGGGGTGCAGCGACTAAACATGAGACTGAGATAACAAAGAAACAAAACTATAGACAGCAGGCTCTGATGGAGAATAGAGGAATCCAACCCAGGTTGTCTTGTCTCTCCATCAGTTGGGAGTTTGCACAGTCTGTCATCCAAGAGGCAAGAACACCAAATAGTGTCATGACTAGACATGTTGTTCAACAGAGTCCAATGTTCAGAGCGTTGCTGCAGATATACATATGGCAACATTCTAAAGGTTCCATGTTCAATCAGACACATTCTAAAGGTTCCATGTTCTATCTTCAACATTCTAAAGGTTCCATGTTCTATCTGCAACTTTCTAAAGGTCTGTGTACCATCAGACACATTCTAAAGGTTCCATGTTCTATCAGACACATTCTGATAGACACCCAGCCTGAACCCAGCTACCGACCCAGTACTCACTCTCACAGTGCCAGAGCATGGCTTTCACAACAGCCACACTGAATAATAATAACACTACATGCCACTGTGCAGACACTTTCATCCAAATTGACTTACAGCATAGGACAGTTCTTACATTTTGTGTAGGCCTTTGTAATCCCTGTGGGAATTGAACCCACAACCTTGGATTTTGCTAGTGTCCTGCTCTTACCAACAGAGCAACACAGTACTTCAATTCCAGCCATGCAGTTATCAAGCAACATTCCTTCAACATTCTCAGAAGTATAACTTTTTGGCAGACATGTTCTGTGGTTTGACATCTTTATAATGCCTGGAAGAAGAAGCAGCATGGTCCCTGTCACAGTGTAGATGTAGATCACTGCCCCCTCCAGCTAATGAGCACCCTTCAACTAGGGAAGTTTATGGCCGATTCCTCAGGGTGACATTTTAAGTACTGTGAAATACAAATATATGAGGCTACTAATGCCACCAACACCTGTGTCCTATTGTCAATATAGGTTGGTGATTTGTAATTTGAGCAAGTTTGTGAACCTGGTGTCTTCATTACATCTCAGAAAAACATATTGTGTTAACATCTGTAGTCCTTCTGGCCTGTTGCACCAAACCTGATACATCTCATGGGAAGATTGTTAACCTTTTCAGTTGGAGCAATCCCTCTTTCGCAGACGTTTTTTATTTACGTCCTCAGGAGTTGGCATGACAACCCTCTCGGCCATGTCTCTGTGCTGTGAGTTATAGGAAGGAGACAGGTACAGTGATGATGTCTCTTTCACATTGAAGTCATCCAGATGAGGTCTGGTGCTTGCTAGTCCCTGAACAGTGCTGGGTTGCTGCTTGGAGTGGGTCCAAGATGTTACTCAATGGTCATTGATCAATAATATGTTCATCCTATTCCTTTCCTTTAACAGATCATTCACGCCATCCCTACACTCTTAGAAAAAAAGTGCTATCTAGAACCTAAAAGAGTTCTTCGGCTGTCCCCATTGGAGAACCCTTTTTGGTTCCAGATAGAACCCTTTCCACAGAGAGTTCTACATGGAACCAAAAACGGTTCTCCTGTGGGGACATCCGAAGAACCCTTTAGAAACACTTTTTTCTAAGAATGTAGCAGTTGGGTGACCTACATGTACTCCAGACCTAGGTCAACATTATAACTCAAACTCTTGAGTTGGACTTGATTTAATTAGTTTGACCAACATACAAGGTGGGACGTGTTTGCACTTTTGGGATTATTACATTGGCTTTATTGTAGGCTAGCCTACCGGGCAAGTTAAATCAAGTGCACCTCCAGGTTTTGAAAGTATTTGGCTGACAGTAAGCATTTGCTCCAGTTCTACGGTACTCATGTGTTTTACCTATAAATCATATTTAGAGCCATATTTCCCCTGTCGACTTTTACAGGCATGTCAGTGAGGATTGATATTTGACTCAATGGATCATGCTAGAAACTTGATCACTCTGAACCGGGGGGGGGGGGCAACAGAGGTTCACCATGACTGTCTGTGGGTTCAATGAGACTCCGTAGTCTACAGATATGAATATAAACATATACAGTAGTCCAATTAACGTTATTTATTCAAGTAGCACATTAATAACATTAGCGGTTGGGTGGGAGGGATGTTGCACGTTGATAGGCCACAACATGGTTTAGTTGGTATGAATGATGACTGAGAAAACAAGGTTGTAGAGTGAAGAAAACAGATGAACTATTGATGTTATCAAGAATGTGCAATAACCTGTACTCATATTTCTTTCCGTCAATCCGTTTGACAACAGTGTGATTGTCGGTGCGCTTCATAAAAATTCAGTGTTCCCAGTCAGCCCCCTCGTGCAGGTTTGAATCGATTCGAGCAGGTTGATCACGGTTGCTCTCTCCTGCTTTAGGACTAAACCGGGGATAAAAAGGTTGCCCACTGGACTATGTAATTCAGACCAAATTAGCTGACTATTACTTTGATTCATTGTATTTGAATAAGAATCAAGGTACGGTTTAATTGATTTGAAACTATGTTATGTAACATTCGTGTCAAGTGCACTGTAGGCTATTGAACATCAAGTAATTTCCAGAGAGAAATTTGTTGTAGGCTATCCAATGACAATCGCATGTGTTGCATGTTGTGTTGCAGATTGACATGCAAATATATTTTTTAATGATAATGGGTAACCCTGTCATTTTGATGATGAGTTCAGGGTTGTTTGTGCTTTTAAATTAATCAATCCATTGATTTGGGAGCATTAACTAGTACTCAGAATAATTCTCAGGAATTAAACATTTATAATAACATATTTACAATTAATTATTTGATATGAAATAAATCAATTGAAATGGAATTCAAGAAATGTAAAACTTTTTTGGAATTAATGGGGAAAATTTCAGAAGAAAAAATGGTGTTTGACCATATCCTGCAAATTACTGCTATAGAGGCAAAATGTAACTGGGAATAACTTGGCATCAGAATCCATTCGATCTGGTGAATGAAACATAGGATCTGACAGAGAGCAGTGGTTCTGGTTCCCTGGGTAGTCATTATGTCACACCGGCAGCTATTCCCTCACTGGAGGCTTCATGTGCAACCTGTTTCCTTTGCTTGCAAACAAATTATGATATCACACTGGCCCAAATTGATCTGGCATTATTTAGTGTTGTGTGTTATGGTGTTGGCGCCCTCTAGTGTGTACATAAGTCATAGCACTCTTCTGTGACTGCGTGTGTGTGTGTGTGTCTGTCTGTCTGTCTGTCGGTCGGTCTGTCTGTCTGTCTGTGTGTATATATGTATATATATGTATATATATATATATATATATATATATATATATACAGGAGGAGGAAGGGCCAGAGAGATGACAACCAGGTCCTCCAAAATGAAGGAATAAGTTAGTGGGTTCCAGAAAGTGGACTTTCTTCATCCATCCATCCATTCGTTCATTAATTCCTTAATGTATTCATTATCCTTCCATCCTCTCCACCCCGTCTCTCTTTCCACCCCTTTTCTCTCCATCTTTCTCTCCCCCTCCCCAATAGTTGTGATCTGCCCCGTGGAGATCATGTTCATCCTGGACAGCTCAGATAAGGCCAAGGTGCTGCTGTTTGAGAAGCAGAAAAACTTTGTCTTGCATTTCAGCACATGGCTCTTGCAGATCCAGGCAGCAGGTTGGAGACTGAGGATGATGCTAGCTGCGCTGCAGTACAGCAGTTTGGTACTGTAGAGGTTAGAGAGATGAGCTAGCAACCAGAGAGTCAAGGGTTCTATCCCATGACAGACGGGACAAACATCTGGTTGGTGTTGGGCTGGCAATCAGTGTGTTGCTGGTATTAGTATCCCACTGTAGATGTAATCTTCTGCCCTTGTGCCCACAAGCAAGGCACTTAACCCTAACTGCTCTCCATCTAACTGCTCTCCATCTAACTGCTCTCTATTTAACTGCTCTCTATTTAACTGCTCTCCATTTAACTGCTCTCCATCTAACTGCTCTCCATCTAACTGCTCTCCATCTAACTGCTCTCCATTTAACTGCTCTCTATTTAACTGCTCTCTATTTAACTGTTCTCTATTTAACTGTTCTCTATTTAACTGCTCTCTATTTAACTGCTCTCCATCTAACTGCTCTCTATTTAACTGTTCTCTATTTAACTGCTCTCTATTTAACTGCTCTCCATCTAACTGCTCTCTATTTAACTGTTCTCTATTTAACTGCTCTCCATCTAACTGCTCTCCATCTAACTGCTCTCTATTGAACTGCTCTCTATTTAACTGTTCTCTATTTAACTGCTCTCCATCTAACTGCTCTCCGTCTAACTGCTCTCTATTTAACTGTTCTCCATCTAACTGCTCTCCATCTAACTGCTCTCTATTTAACTGCTCTCCATCTAACTGCTCTCCATCTAACTGCTCTCTATTTAACTGCTCTCTATTTAACTGCTCTCCATTTAACTGCTCTCCATCTAACTGCTCTCCGTCTAACTGCTCTCCATCTAACTGCTCTCCATCTAACTGCTCTCTATTTAACTGCTCTCCGTCTAACTGCTCTCCGTCTAACTGCTCTCCGTCTAACTGCTATCCATCTAACTGCTCTCCGTCTAACTGCTATCCGTCTAACTGCTCTCCATCTTCTTCTAGCTCTGTGTCTCTGGAGCACAACTTCCGGGACTGGCAGGATGTGTTCCAGAGCAGAGTGGCGTCCATGGCCTACATCGGACAAGGAACCTACTCAGCCTACGCCGTCACTAACGCTACACAGGTCAGCATATCATTATCTGTAACACTTTATTTGGTCCCCTACAGATGATTGATGGATGTTAAACTAACCATCAACTAACTTTTAACTAACTATCCATTAAACCTAGCCCAAGCTCTAGCCCCAAGCCAACAGGGTTGCATACAAACGTCTGTTGATAGTTTGACCATCTATAGGGGACAATTCAAAGAAAGTAGAACAAATTGCTCCAAACCAAAAAACAAGTATGAGACCCAACACCAAAGTCCAATGGAACTATTATAAAACCCAGGTGTTTAGCCGTGAGACAGCGGCTAACAGCCTGAGGGTGACGTTGCTGATGACCGACAGCGTGGACCATCCCCGCAGCCCCAGTGCTGCGGCCGAGGCCAATAACCACAACATGTGTCTGTTCACCATCAGGCTGTCGGGACTACCCAGGCAGGGACTGGCCCACCAACGCCAGGCTACGTTCCATCGCCAGCACCCACCACAGCAGCACGTCCTCAGCCTCACAGACAACCTGCTGGAGGATAAACTCTTTAAAGAACTGGTGAGTGGTGGGAGTGATCTATCCTCAAGGATACCAACATGTCTTGACATTGCTATACAATTCTAGATGTTTATATTTTCCCTCAAACCCTAATTCCCAGTTCAGTAGAGCTCATGCAGTGAGATGACTGAACAGGATTAAAATGGCTAAATTGAAACATACATTACTGAGCATCGAGTGTGAGCTATTATTTTTTAGAATGCGCTTGTCAACACGGGTAAGTGCCTTTTTTTGTAATCATCCATTTGGAATGCAAAGATAATTATCTCTGAGGTGTATATTTAAATGTTGCTTCTCTTACATCGCGTGATGTATTGTTGTCTCTACTTTTTTGCCCTTTGTGCTGTTTGTTGTCTGTGCCCAACAATATTTGTACCATGTTTGTGCTGCTGCCATGTTGTGTTGCTACCATTCTGTGTTGTTGTGTTAGGTCTCTCTTTATGTAGTGCTGTGGTGGCACTCTTGTCGTGATGTGTGTTTTGTCCTACATTTGTGTTTTTAATCAAATCAAATTGTATTTGTCACATGCGCCGAATACAACAGGTGAAATGCTTACAATCCCAGCCCCTGTCCTCACAGGAGGCCTTTTGCCTCTTGGTAGGCCGTCATTTTAAATAAGAATTTGTTTTTAACTGACTAGTTAAATAAAGGTTAAATAAAAAATCTATAAAATAATTATCTTGGTTTCAGTGCCCACAGCCAACGTCTTGTCTGTGTGATATAGGAGAGAGAGGTCCCCCTAGAAGCCTAGTGAGTCCACTTCCTTATCTGTCTCATCAGCTAACCTAGATGGTGTCAAACTCATTCCACAGAAATCTGGTTTGACTGAATTTACATGAAATTGACCTGAAACCTTCCCTTCATATTTCCCAGTGTTGTGTCTGTGTGTCGGATCTGGTGTGTCTGAGGTGTCCAGGTTGACAGAGGTTTACTCTGCAGTACAGAGGAGCAGTAATCCTCAGACAGGTCTGTGTTATTACTGGCAAGTTCACCAGTTGGACAACCATATCCTGTAACCCCCCTACACACCCCTCTGTATGCAACCAGGGGCTCTCCCAGGGTTAGCACCCCATTCCTAACCCCCCCACTGCAAGTGTAGCAGGCCTGTACTGTGCGAGGGACGAAGTTAAATAAAATAATAGCGTAGAGGGCCTTTGTGTGTTTTGACTAGCAGGCCTTTTGAAGAGAGGCTTAAAGAGGCTTTTAGGGCGCTAGGGAGTTGGGGCGTTAGGGAGTTGAGGCATTAGGGAGATGAAAGAGGTTATATGGCACAGAGGCCCCTGATTCTGTTGAGTTGACTGAGACTATACGGCACAGAGGCCCCTGACTCTATTGAGTTTACTGAGGCTATATAGCACAGAGGCCCCAAAATGGCGCCGACAGAGATGGTCGCCTCGCTTCGAGTCCTTAGGAAACTATGCCGTATTTCGTTTTTTATGTATTATTCCTTACATTGTTACCCCAGGAAATCTTTAGTCTTTTTACATACAGCCGGGAAGAACTATTGGATATAACGTCAACTTACCAACATTACGACCAGGAATGCAACTTTCCAGAAGCGGATCCTCTGTTTGGACCACAACTCAGGACAATGGATCTACTCCCAGAAGCCGACCCAAAACAACGGTGCGGCAGAAGGGCCACCTGGTCAGACTCCGTAGACGTGCACATCGCCCACCGCTCCAGAGTATACTACTCGCCAATGTCCAGTCTCTTGACAACAAGGTAGACGAAATTCGAGCAAGGTTTGCCTTCCAGAGATTGTAACATTATCTGTTTCACGGAAACATGGCTCTCTCGGGATATGTTGTCGGAATCAGGTCAGCCACTGGGCTACTCCATGCATTACGCCGACAGAGATAAACACCTCTCTGGGAAGTGGAAGGGCGGGGTGTATGCTTCATGATTAACGACTCATCGTGTAATCATAACAACATACAGGAACTCAAGTCCTTCTGCTCACCCGACCTAGAATTCCTTACAATCAAATGCCGGCCATATTACCTCCCAAGAGAATTCTCATCAGTTATCGTCACAGCTGTGTACATTCCCCCTCAAGCAGACCACGACGTCCCTCAAGGAACTTCACTGGACTATATGTAAACAGGAAACCATAACGTGCCTTGCAAAAGTATTCATCTCCCTTGGCGTTTTTCCTATTTTGTTGCATTACAACTGTCACGACTTCCGCTGAAGTCGGTCCCTCTCCTTGTTCGGGCGGCGTTCGGCTGTCGACGTCATCGGCCTTCTACCCACCGCCGATCCACCATTCATTTTCCATTTGTTTTGTCTTTGTTTTACACACCTGATTTCAATCCCACAATTACTTGTTCATTATTTAACCCTCTGTTCCCCCATGGTTTTTTGTGAGTGATTGTTTATTGTATTTTCGGTCTGTCATGGTGTGCGTGTATTTGTTACTTTGTATATTTTACATTTTGAGTAAAAGTACGTTGATTACTCATATCTGCTGTCCTGCACCTTACTCTCGACACCAGCTACACATAGGACCCATTACAACAACCTGTAATTTAAATAGATTTTTATTTGGATTTCATGTAATGGACATACACAAAATAGTCCAAATTGGTGAAGTGAAATTAAAATAACTTGTTTCAAAAAATTATAAAAAAATTAAAACGGAAGATTAGTGCGTGCATGTGTGCAAAGGGGATGAATACCATCCCCTTTGCTATGAAGCCGGTAGGGTAGCCTAGTGGGGCGGCAGGGTAGCCTAGTGGTTAGAGCATTGGGCTAGTAACCGAAAGGCTGCAAGTTCTAATCCCCGAGCTGACAAGGCACCGAAAGGCTGCAAGTTCTAATCCCCGAGCTGACAAGGCACAAATCTGTCGTTCTGCCTCTGAACAAGGCAGTTATAACCCACTGTTCCTAGGCTGTCATTGAAAATAAAAAATTTCACTTGCCTAGTTAAATAAAGGTTAAAAAATATTAAAATCCCCTAAATAAGATCTGGTGCAACCAGTTACCCTCAGAAGTCACATAATTAGTTAGATTGCACACAGGTGGACTTTATTTAAGCAACACCACGAAGCAAAGGGCACCACCAAGCAAGCGGCACCATGAAGACAAAAGAGATCTCCAAACAGGTCAGGGACAAAGTTGTGGAGAATTACAGATCAGGATTGGGTTATAAAAAAAATATCTGAAACTTTGAACATCCCACGGAGCACCATTTAAATCCATTATTAAAAAATTGAATGAGTATGGCACCACAGAAAACCTGCCAAGAGAGGGCCGCCCAACAAGACTCATGTACCAGGCAAGGAGGGCATTAATCAGAGAGGATACAAAGAGACCAAAGACAACCATGAAGGAGCTGTAAAGCTCCACAGCGGAGATTGGAGTATCTGTCCATAGGACCACTTTAAGCTGTACACTCCACAGAGCTGAGCTTTATGGAACAGTGACCAGAAAAAAGCCATCGCTTTAAAAAAATTTTTTTTAAAGAAAACACGCTTGGTGTTCGCCAAAAGGCATGTGGGAGACTCCCCAAACATATGGAAGAGAGTACTCTGGTCAGATGTATCGCTTTTTGGCGATCAAGGAAAACACTATGTCTGGCGCAAACCCAACACCTCTCATCACCCTGAGAACACCATCCCCACAGTCAAGCATGGTGGTGGCAGCATCATGCTGTGAGGATGTTTTCATCGGCAGGGACTGGGAAACTGGTCAGAATTGAAGGAATGATGGATGGCGCTAAATACAGGGAGATTCTTGAGGGAAACCTGTTTGTCTTCCAGAGATTTGAGACTGGGACGGAGGTTCCTTCCAGCAGGACAATGACCCTAAGCATACTGCTAAAACAACACTTGAGTGGTTTAAGGGGAAACATTTAAATGCCTTGGAATGGCCTTGTCAAAGCCCAGACCTCAATCCAATTGAGAATCTGTGGTATGACTTAAAGGTTGCTGTACACCAGCGGAACCCATCCAACTTGAAGGAGCTGGAGAAGTTTTGCCTTGAAGAATGGGTGAATACTTTTGCAAGCCACTGTATATCCTGAGGCTGCATTTATTGTAGCTGGGGATTTGAACAAAGCAAATTTGAGAACAAGGCTACCTAAATTCTATCAGCATATTGATTGCAGTACCTGCGGGGGTAATGCACTCGATCACTGCTACTCTAACTTCCTCGATGCATACAAGCCCTCCCCCGTCCTCCCTTCGGCAATTCAACCATGACGCTATCTTGCTCCTACCGTCTTATAGGCAGAAACTCAAACAGGATGTACCAGTGACTAGAACCATTCAACGCTTGTCTGACCAATCGGAATCCACGCTTCAAGATTGTTTTGATCACGCGGACTGGGATATGTTCCGGTTAGCCTCAGAGAACAACATTGATCAATACGTTGACTCGGTGAATGAGTTTATAAGGAAGTGCATTGGAGATGTTGTACCCACTGTGACTATTAAAACCTACCCTAACCAGAATCCGTGGATGGATGGCGGCATTCGCGCAAAACTGAAAGCGCAAACCACTGCATTTAACCATGGAAAGAGGTCTGAGAATATGGCTGAATATAAACAGTGTAGTTATTCCCTCCGCAAGGCAATCAAGCGAAATGCCGGTACAAGGACAAAGTGGAGTCGCAATTCATCGGCTCAGACACGACACGGGGCGTATGTGGCAGGATCTACAGGAAACCACAGACTACAAAAAGAAAACCAGACACGTCACGGACACTGACGTCAGACTAATTAAACACCTTCTTTGCCCGCTTTGAGGATAATACCGTGCCACCGTCGCGGCCTGCTAACAATGACTGCGCCCCCTCTCCTTCTCCGTGTTAACACTCGCAAGGCTGCTGGCCCAGACGGCATCCCCAGCCGCGTCCTCAGAGCATGTGCAGACCAGCTGGCTGGTGTGTTTACAGACATGTTCAGTCGCTCCCTATCCCAGTCTGCTGTCCCCACATGCTTCAAGATGGCCACCATTGTTCCTGTACCCAAGAAGGTCAAATATAACTTAACTAAATGACTACTGCCCCGTAGCACTCACTTCTGTCATCATGAAGTGCTTTGAGAGACTAGTCAAGGAGCATATCACCTCCACCTTACCACTGCACACTGCCCTATTCCATCTGGACAAAAGGAATACCTATGTAAGAATGCTGTTCATTGACTACAGCTCAGCATTCAACACCATAGTACCCTCCAAGCTCATCATCAAGCTGGAGGTCCTGGGTCTCAACCTCGCCCTGTACAATTGTGTCCTGGACTTTCTGACGGGGCGCCCCGAGGTGGTGAAGGTAGAAAACAACATCCCCACTTCGCTGACCCTCAACACTGGGACCCCACAAGGGTGCATGCTCAGCCCCCCCCCTGTACTCCCTGTTCACCCATGACTGTGTGGCCATGCACGCCTCCAACTCAATCATCAATTTTGCAGACGACACAACAGTAGTGGGCTTGATTACCAACAACGACGAGACAGCCTACAGGGAGGAGGTGAGGGCACTCGGAGTGTGGTGTCAGGAAAACAACCTCTCACTCAACTTCAACAAAAAAAAGGAGATAATCGTGGACTTCAGGAAACAGCAGAAGGAACACCCCCCTATCCACATCGAAGGGACAGCAGTGGAGAAGATGGAAAGTTTTAAGTTTCTCGGCGGATACATCACAGACAAACTGAAAATGGTCCACCCACACAGACAGCGTGGCGAAGAAGGTGCAACAACCCTGACAAACTTTTACAGATGCACAATCGAGAGCATCCTGTCGGGCTGTATCACATTCTGGTACAGCAACTGCTCCGCCCTCAACCGCAAAGCTCTCCAGAGGGTGGTGCGGTCTGCACAATGCATCACCGGGGGCAAACGACCTGCCCTCCATGACACCTACAGCACCCAAAGGCCAAAAAGATCACCAAGGACAACAACCACCCGAGCCACTGCCTGTTCACACCGTTACCATCCAGAAGGTGAGGTCAGTACAGGTGCATCAAAGCGGGGACCGACAGACTGAAAAACAGCTTCTATCTTAAGGCCATCGGAGTGCTAAACAGCAATCACTAACTCAGAGAGGCTGCTGCCTACATTGAGACCCAATCACTGGCCACTTTAATACATGAATCACTAGTCACTTTAAACAATGCCACTTTAAATACTTCCACTTCAATAATGTTTACATATCTTACATTACTCATATCATATGTACAGTTGAAGTCGGAAGTTTACATACACCTTAGCCAAAAACATTTAAACTCAGTTTTTCACAATTCCTGACATTTAATCCCAGTAAAAATTCCCTGTCTTAGGTCAATTAGGATCACCACTTTTTTTAAGAATGTGAAATGCCAGAATAATAGTAACGAGAATGATTTATTTCAGCTTTTATTTCTTTCATCACATTCCCAGTGGGTCAGAAGTTTACATCCACTCAATTAGTATTTGGTAGCATTGCCTTTAAATTGTTTAACTTGGGTCAAATGTTTCAGGTAGCCTTCCACAAGCTTCCCACAATAAGTTGGGTGAATTTTGGCCCATTCCTCCTGACAGAGCTGGTGTAACTGAGTCAGGTTTGTAGGCCTCCTTGCTCGCACACCCTTTTTCAGTTCTGCCCACAAATGTTCTATATGGTTGAGGTCAAGGCTTTGTGATGGCCACTCCAATATAGAGGTCGACCGATTATGATTTTTCAACGCCGATACCGATTATTGGAGGACCAAAAAAAGCCGATACCGATTAATCGGCCGTTTTTTATTTATTTATTTGTAATAATGACAATTACAACAATACTGATTGAACACTTATTTTAACTTAATATAATACATCAATAAAATCAATTTAGCCTCAAATAAATAATGAAACATGTTCAATTTGGTTTAAATAATGCAAAAACAAAGTGTTGGAGAAGACAGTAAAAGTGCAATATGTGCCATGTAAGAAAGCTAACGTTTAAGTTCCTTGCTCAGAACATGAGAACATATGGAAGCTGGTGGTTCCTTTCAACATGAGTCTTCAATATTCCCAGGTAAGAAGTTTTAGGTTGTAGTTATTATAGGAATTATAGGACTATTTTTCTCTGTACGATTTGTATTTCATATACCTTTGACTATTGGATGTTCTTATAGGCACTTTAGTATTGCCAGTGTAACAGTATAGCTTCCATCCCTCTCCTCGCCGCTACCTGGGCTCGAACCAGGAACACATCGACAACAGCCACCCTCGAAGCAGCGTTACCCATGTAGAGCAAGGGGAACAACTACTCCAAGTCTCAGAGCGAGTGATGTTTGAAACGCTATTAGCGCGCACCCCGCTAACTAGCTAGCCATTTCACATTGGTTACACCAGCCTAATCTCGGGAGTTGATAGGCTTGAAGTCATAAACAGTGCAATGCTTGAAGAATTGCGAAGAGCTGTTGGCAAACGCACGAAAGTGCTGTTTGAATGAATGCTTACGAGCCTGCTGGTACCTACCATCGCTCAGTCAGACTGCTCTATCAAATCATAGATTTAATTATAACATAATAACACACAGAAATAAGAGCCTTAGGTCATTAATATGGTCGAATCCGGAAAATATCATCTCGAAAACAAAACGTTTATTCTTTCAGTGAAATACGGAACCGTTCCGTATTTCATCTAACGGGTTGTAACGTCCTGACCAGAGTTCTTATGTGTTTTGCTTGTTTAATGTTGGTCAGGACGTGAGCTGGGTGGGAATTATATGTTGTGTGTCTAGTTCGTCTGTTTCTGTGTTCAGCCTAATATGGTTCTCAATCAGAGACAGCTGTCAATCGTTGTCCCTGATTGAGAATCATATATAGGTGGCTTGTTTTGTGTTGGGGATTGTGGGTGGTTGTTTCCTGTCTCTGTGTTTGTATTCTGCACCAGATAGGTCTGTATCGGTTTGCCACTTTTGTTATTTTGTATTTGTTTAGTGTTCACTGTAGTTTTTGTTAATTAAACATGTTGAGCACTGGCTACGCTGCGTGTTGGTCCGATCCCTGTTTCACCCCCTCTTCTAGTGAAGAGAGGGAAGGCCGCCGTTACACGGGTGGCATCCATAAGTCGAAATATTCCTGTTACATTGCACAACCTTCAATGTTATGTCATAATTACGTAAAATTCTGGCAAATTAGTTCGCAATGAGCCAGGCGGCCCAAACTGTTGCATATACCCTGACTCTGCGTGCAATGAACGCAAGAGAAGTGACACAATTTCACCTGGTTAATATCGCCTGCTAACCTGAATTTCTTTTAGCTAAATATGTAGGTTTGAAAATATATACTTCTGTGTATTGATTTTAAGAAATGCATTGATGTTTATGGTTAGGTACAGTCGTGCAACGATTAGGCTTTTGTTAAATCATCCCCCATTTGGCGAAGTTGGCTGTCTTTTTTAGGAAGAAATAGTCTTCACACAGTTCGCAACGAGCCAGGCGGCCCAAACTGCTGCATATACCCTGACTCTGTTGCAAGAGAAGTGACACAATTTCCCTAGTTAAAATAAATTCATGTTAGCAAGCAATATTAACTAAATATGCAGGTTTAAAAATATATACTTGTGTATTGATTTTAAGAAAGGCATTGATGTTTATGGTTAGGTACACGTTGGAGCAACGACAGTCCTTTTTCGCGAATGCGCACCACATCGATTATATGCAACGCAGGACACGCTAGATAAACTAGTAATATCATCAACCATGTGTAGTTAACTAGTGATTATGATTGATTGATTGTTTTTTATAAGTTAAGTTTAATGCTAGCTAGCAACTTACCTTGGCTTCTTACTGCATTCGCGTAACAGGCAGGCTCCTCGTGGAGTGCAATGTAAGGCAGGTGGTTAGAGCGTTGGACTAGTTAACCGTAAGGTTGCAAGATTGAATCCCCGAGCTGACAAGGTAAAAATCTGTCGTTCTGCCCCTGAACAAGGCAGTTAACCCACCGTTCCTAGGCCGTCATTGAAAATAAGAATGTGTTCTTAACTGACTTGCCTAGTTAAATAAAGGTGTAAAAAAATATATATAAAAATTGATGTCCAAAAATACCGATTTCCGATTGTTATGAAAACTTGAAATCGGCCCTAATTAATCGGCCATTCCGATTAATGTTGTCAAAACCTTGACTTTGTTGTCCTTAAGCCATTTTGCCACGTCTTTGGAAGTATGCTTGGGGTCATTGTCCATTTGGAAGACCCATTTGCGACCAAGCTTTAACTTCCTGACTGATGTCTTGAGATGTTGCTTCAATATATCCACATAATTTTCCTTCCTCGTGATACCATCTATTTTGTGAAGTGCACCAGTCCCTCCTGCAGCAAAGCACCCCCACAACATGATGCTGTCACCCCCGTGCTTCACGGTTGGGATGGTGTTCTTCGGCTTGCAAGTCTCCCCCTTTTTCCTCCAAACATAACGATGGTCATTGTGGCCAAACAGTTCTATTTTTGTTTCATCAGACCAGAGGACATTTCTCCAAAAAGTACAATCTTTGTCCCCATGTGTAGTTGCAAACCGTATTCTGGCTTTTTTATGGCGGTTTTGGAGCAGTGGCTTCTTCCTTGCTGAGTGACCTTTAAGGTTATGTTGATATAGGACTCGTTTTACTGTGGATATAGATACTTTTGTACCTGTTTCCTCTAGCATCTTCGCAAGGTCCTTTGCTGTTGTTCTGGGATTGATTTGGACTTTCCGCTCCAAAGTACGTTCATCTCTAGGAGACTGAACGCGTCTCCTTCCTGAGCGTTATGACGGATGCGTGGTCCCATGGTGTTTATACTTGCGTACTATTGTTTGTAAAGATGAACGTGGTACCTTCAGATGACTCAAATTATGTCAATTAGCCTCTCAGAAGCTTCTAAAGCCATGACATCATGTTCTAGAATTTTCCAAGCTGTTTAAAGGCACAATCAACTTAGTGTAAACTTCTGACCCACTGGAATTGTGATACAGTGAATTATAAGTGAAATAACCTGTCTGTAAACAGAAAAATTACTTGTGTCAGCCACAAAGTAGATGTCCTAACCGACTTGCCAAAACAATATTTTTTTAACAAGAAATTTGTAGATTGTTGAAATACTCCAACCTATGTGTATGTAAACTTCCGACTTCAACTGTATTTTATACCATCTATTGCACCTTGCCTATCCTGCTCGGCCATCGGTCATCCATATATTTATATGTACATATTCTCATTCACCCCTTTAGATTTGTGTGTATTAGGTAGTTGTTGGAGAATTTTTTGATTACTTGTTAGATTTTACTGCACTGTCGGAACTAGATGCACAAGCATTTCACAACACTCGCTTTAACATCTGCTAACCATGTGTATGTTTTGTCCTGAGATAATCTGTAGTGACAGAAGCAGTGTTTTTACATAGGTTGATGGCTGTACGGATGCATTCACTGTCTGGTCTCTGGTGTCACTGTAGGGGGAACCTGGCATCAACGGAAGGCCTGGGATGGAGGGTATCGAGGTACTGTAGCATGCATGACTAAACCAATCTACACAGGTATATTGTTTACTTATAGCTGATGTAAAGATTTTTATTGAGCTCTCTCCCGTTGTTTTAGGGTCGGCCCGGCACTAGAGGGGATAAGGTGAGATACCAGTACTACTTGGTGATCTTAAATTCATTACAGTACATGTGCAAAAAAAACTGACCCATGATTGGTTGGATTCTGAATCATAGAGAAACAGCTGGTCAAGGTCCCAATGCTACCCTGACAACAAACAGTAGTGATTGTTCTACACTACATGCTAGCTAGATAATATCAGTCTGAACCAGTGCCCATGATCCTCTGGCACGCCACTGTTTAAAAAGGCTCAGCGCAGTCAAAATGCAGTTTTTCTCAGCTTTTTCCTGTTTTCCAGGGGAAGAAAGACAAGTGCGGTGCCCCCGGGTTGAAGGGAGATCAAGTAGGTTTTTTATGAATTACTCTCCCCACTCTCCCCATGCCTCTGCTCTGTTCATTGTGAATGGCTCTCCCCACAGCTAACTGCTGCTCAGTGCATTCTTTTGGCTTTCTGACTGTAGATGAATTACATTGTGATGTGAAGAAATAGCTATACGCTATAAGCTTGTAACTGTGAGTGAGAGTTGCACATATCCTCAATAGGCTGTTTTGTCCCTTTTCCCCTCCTGACTGTGACCTGTTCCCACAGGGGCCAGACGGACGTCCAGGCCCTCGGGGACCCAGAGGAGAGCAGGTGACTCAGTATAATACAATACAACTTTTATGGCCATAAATCCCACTCCCCACACAACACTGCCCATTCATACCTGTGTGTGAATGAGTGAGGGGTCAAATTGAACGATTCCTGTGTCTACACCCCCACATCTGACCCTCCACTGGAACCATCAGTATCTCATGGACATGCACACTGAGTATGAAGCTCTTCTCCCAGTCTGCACTTGTGGAATGTGAGTCCTGGCTAAGTCCTTATCCCAGTCCTAATGGAGCCTATCTAAAGCTGTCACTCCAAGCCTGCAGTGCACTGTCTTTATCTCCCACCAGACTATTGTCCAGCAGGATTAGTGTTTCGCACATGTTATCCACCCCCCCCCCCCCCCCCCCCCCCTTAATTCCTCCTTAAATGCTTTTCACGCCCCTCCAGTGTTGCCATGACGACATCAGTCCATCGTCTGAATATGGTTGGTGGTTTTTAGATTTGCGTTTTAGCCCTGGTCCAGACCATGTTCCCATGGGGAGTGGAAACATCATTTGATTGACCACACCCTGACCCTCCAAAATATACATGACCTGTTTGCCATGCCATAGAATTGACCAGAGAATGTGACACTAAAGCTTACTTTGTTCTTACTCACACGCATTTCCAGGAGAGAGACATTTTTAAAACTAAATAAACTTAGAGGGTTAAATGACGACCGAGGTCAGCCTGCAGGGATCTAACCCGGGTCTGTAGTGACGCCTATAGCATTGCGATGCAGTACCTTAGACCGCTGCGCCACTTGGGAGGCCCTGACTGATTGGTTTTCTTATTTTGTATTATAAAATATTTGTGAAAACCTCAAGGCCCTGTGATTATAGCCCACTGCAGAGGATTTATATTCACGCATTGACCGAGGTGTTTGTCTTCTCTTTTTTAATGAATACATTTTTATTTAACTAGGCAAGTCAGTTAAGAAAAAAATATTATTTGCAATGACTGCCAAACCCTAACGACTTTAGGCCAATTGTGCGCCGCCCTATGGGACTCCCAATCACGGCCGATTGTGATGCAGCCTGGAATCAAACCAGGGTCTGTAGGGACACCTCTAGCACTGAGATGCAGTGCCTTAGACCGCTGCACCACTTAGTGGAGGTCCTGGGGACCAGGGCCCTGAAGAACCTGTAGGAACCAAAGTAAGGATGATGCTAAACTTCCTATACCTCCAGAAATGTTCTAGATAAAGATACAGCTAAAATGTACAGAGAAAGTTGGGGAAAGGTGAATGATGCCCCTCTTTCCCAGGGTGACCTAGTGGAGTGATGGGACCTCCAGGGGATACTGGCGTTGGGTTTCCTACACCTAAGGCCAGTTTAAATCTGTTGTTAAATCTGTTGTTACTTCTACCTCTTTTCTATCATACGATCTCTAGTGATCTCTCTAGCAATCTCTCAGACTCTAACCCTAACTTATCCTGTGTCAGAACACCTAGGGTGATAAAGGAAACCAGGGAAGACCTGGACCCACCAATCCCATGGGTATGAGTGAACCAGGACTGCCGGTAGGTTCACAGCGTTCCTTAGATTTTATGACAAGATATCTTTTTTACGTCAATGCTTGACAGCCCTCTTGTAGAATTACCCTGCAGTGTGTCAGGATGTCCACTAGGCGGGGACATATTGTAAATAATTGAGCTTTGCTCTTTGCTGATGGATAGAAATTATTTTTATCTTCTTTAGTATGTCTACTAGGGTCTGATTGGTCCTCCAGGGCTTCAGGGAACGCAAGGGTTCCCAGGAGAGGGTCTACCAGGGCCTAAGGTGAGACACCATCACTAGCTGTTCAACCCACTGATTAGTCTAGCTTGGATATGTACTGTATGTGTACGCTATGCTGTATGTGAGATATGACATGTACTGGAGTACTCTCATACTCATACAGTGAAGTATGTACCTAGATAATGGCTCAGTGTCTTATGTGTTTCAGGATGACATGGGTTCAAGGTTCAAAGGTGACAAGGTATGTTGACCCTAACCCTGACCTTAACCTAAACCACCTCAAGATGGGAGGTATTGAAGTGCTGTGTGTCTATGGTGATGATGGTCATGAAAACATGGCGTACAGTAAGGCAGGGGTTCTCAAAGTGGGGTAATGCAGGGGGTCCGGCGACAGAATTGTCTCTCTTCCCCAAGTCTAAATTTGTAGAATAGCAGGAAATGTGCTTTAAAAGGTGAAAATTGTCTCTGATGCCAAGAGGGGGGCCTTTTAAATGTTCAGTCCCGGGGCCGAGACTTGATAAGTCCGGCCATGCACTGCAGAAGTCATAGTAAAACCTCTTGTATGCCATTTTTATCACACTGTAGTAGGAGTTGTGTTCTGATATTATGACAGGGTCCTTCATGAGGTTGCTATCATAAATGGGGTCCCGATGCAACAAAAAAATTGTGAACCCCTGCACTAAGGGATTACCTCTTATCCCCTGATCCTCTAACTTCTGACCTCCAGGGAAACACAGGAGCCCCAGGGTTGCCAGGATTGATGGGTTTTCCTGACCGCGGCAGCTTTCCAATCTTTGGGGTTTTCAGACGATATGAAAGAGAGGTTGAACAGGCTAGTAATAGGGGTTGCAACAATTGCGGCAGATCATTTTAGAAAGAGAGGGTCCAGGTCCTCTAATCAGGGACTGATTCAGTTGTCTTCTCCACAGGGTGACCAGGGCTTCCCAGGGCAGCACGGACCACAGGGAGAGAGAGGAGTCGTGGAGCCAGGGACAAAGGTGAGTGTGTGGCAAAGGTCTCCAATGCAGCATACAATATACAGCTGAGATGAGCAGGTGTTGAATGTGGAGGTGTGTGTCTGATCTGTGGTCGTCTCCAGGGTGAACCAGGACCTGACAGATCCTCTGGGATACCTGGTATACTTGGGGAAGATGGAGCGTTCGAACCTAAGGTAAGCAAGGTGTCAAAGTTAATTTAGAGGTCAAAGTTCTTTAGGCCCCATTGTACATCTACTATAGAGTATAAAGAGCACAGACATTTGAAATAGTTATTACATAACTTGTTAACTTGTTTATTGTCTGTATTTTCTTTGTGTCTTGAAACAGGGTGAGATTGGTTTGCCAGGACTGCGAGAGACAGAGGGTGCGTGGGAAAGGAATTCCTGGAGAAAAGGTAGAGTTCTATTTTTTGAAGGTTTGGGGGGGATCTAGAATGTTTACCCAGACAACCACCCACAGTCCTATAGAAACCTTTGGTAGTTCTGGCCTACCTGCATACACCTACGTTAAACACAGCATTGTCTGCTTGCAGTATAAGAGTCATACTGATTAACTCAAACTTAAGCAATACAGGATGGACAAATATTGTGCTGGGCCTTACACAACTTAATTGAGTGAGTTTACCAGTCACCCTCTCCTGGGTGACAAAATATTGAACATGCCCTATACGTCAGGCTCGCTGAATAAACATTTCCTGAACACAAAGTCAATATTTATCCACTACAACTAGACTCCCTGACTGGTGCTTCACCTTTGAAAGGCAATTCCAAGCAATATTATGCGTCGTAATGAAATATGATAAGTTATGAATGGCACCTGTATTGATAACGGAAGCTTAAACACAGTAGTGGTGCTTTCAGAGAATCCAGACAGGGTTGGATGTCCCAAATAACATCTTATACCCTTAGAGTGTGGTCCACTGCACTCTCGTGGAACTGGGTCCTTTCTATGACTTCTGCAGTGAAACCTTTGACAATGACGACCAAAATGGTCAAGAATTTTTCCAGGTCCTAGTTATAGGCTAGCTACCTGAGCATGTAATATGGGAAATGTTAGGGTTAACGGCTGGTTGGTCACAACTGCTGTGGAAAATTATAGACTGGAGTCCCCTTTTATAGGCCCTCAGACCAATTCCCCCCCCCAAAAAACTTGGAGTCTCAACTTACTGTTGATAGTTAGAATAATAGAATACACAAGGTGCAATTTCGAAATTTGGTTGTGCATCACCAGTCACTCAACTAGCCCATGTAATTTTTTTTTTTTTAGGTTGGTAAGTTAGTGTAGTGGCCAGCTATCTAAACTTGTAGTAAGCATGTTCGAATTACCGAGCGGGGTGGGGCCCATTGATCATCAGCTATCGTATTAAAAACTGCAAACATTTGCCTTCAACCTATGGCAAAATGTGTAGAATTGCAGGAAATTAGCTGTAAAACTGCACAATTTTATCTCCGCCCCATGGCAAAATGATTAGAAATGTAGCAAACTGGCTTTAAAACTGCAACATTTTCTCTATGCCCCATGGCAAAATGTGCAGAATTGCAGTAAACTAACTTTAAAACAGATTCCCCCCCCCCCCCCCCCCCCTTCGCTATTACGAGGGGGCCGCTAAAATGTTTTGCTCGCAAGTTGGAGGGGTATGGATGTGGGTACACAGACACACGAGCCACTGGGGCCCCTTATGATGAGTTCGGTTTTTTAGTGGCCCCCACACCCATCAAAGTTGCCCATCCCTGCTGTAGATGTTAGAGAATGTTAGGGTTTAAGGTGGGTCATCTTTAATAGAGGAGGCATTAGGATTTATGCCTGGGTTTGGTTTTAAGTGTTTTTTGAAGGAAATTCTATGGGCTAAGTTTAGGGTTCGATTATATGGCTGTTATGAGTGTCATCTGAGGTTCCCTTCATGTGTGGAATGCCACTTGGAATTCTTCAACTTTTTCAGTCTGAGTGGTTTTCGGACTTGAGATCTTCACACAACATTTTTAAGAAAGTCTCCCATTGACATCAAGAAAGTCTAAGTTGTGCATATCTACATTTTCAATCAGGCCCTCTATGCAAACGCCTGCCCAATATTCCAAATATGTGCACTGTTTCCGCCAGGTTTCCCAGAAGCATTGACAAGAAGCCAGCAACCGCTGTTTTGCTTCACTGCATTTTACAGCCTGGTATCATAGACTAGACATAACCAGTGGTGATTTTAGCATGGAAATCTTGGTGGGGGAAAAATCTATGCTGGGATGCATGCCAGCAAAGCCACTACACAATAAAACACAAAAAAATACATTAATTGCACGATAATGGTGACGAACGGTACCCACAAACTGTTAGTTTGTCCCAACAGCATTGATTACCAACAACTACGAGACAGCCTACAGGGAGGAGGTGAGGGCTCTGGGAGTGTGGGGCCAGTAAAATAACCTCTCACTCAACGTCAACAAAATGAAGGAGATGATTGTGGACTTCAGGAAAACGCAGAGGGAGCACCCCCCTATCCACATCGACGGGACAGTAGTGGAGAAGGTGGAAAGTTTTAAGTTCCTCGGCGTACACATCACTGACAAACTGAAATGGTCCACCCACACAGAAAGTGTGGTGAAGAAGGCGCAACAGTGCCTCTTCAACCTCAGGAGGCTGAAGAAATTTGGCTTGTCACCTAAAACCTTCACAAACTTTTACAGAGGCACAATTGAGAGCATCCTGTCGGGCTGTATTACCGCCTGGTACAGCAACTGTACCGCCCACAACCGCAGAGCTCTCCAGAGGGTGGTTCGGTCTGCGCAACGCATCAACGCATCAACTACCTTCCCTCCAGGACACCTACAGCACCTTATGTCACAGGAAGGCCAAAAAGATCATCAAGGACAGCAACCACCCGAGCCACTACCTGTTCACCCTGGGGACAGAGAGACGGACAGCTTCTATCTCAAGGCCGTCAGAATGTTAAATAGCCATCACTAGCACTGCTGCCTATATACACAGACTTGAAATCATTGGCCACTTTAATAAGTGGAAAACTAGTCACTTTAGTAATGTCACTTTAATAATGTTTACATTTCTTGCATTACTCCTTGTGTACAGTATATACTGCATTCTATACTATTCTACTGTATCTTAGTCTATGCCGCTCTGAGATTGCTCGTCCATATATTTATATATTCTGAATTCCATTCCTCTACTTAGATTTGTGTGTATTGGGTATATGTTGTGAAATTGTTAGATATTACTTGTTAGATATTGCTGCACTGTCGGAACTAGAAGCACAAGCATTTCGCTACACCCGCAATAACATCTGCTAAACACGTGTATGTGACCAATAAAATTTGATTTGATTTGAGCAGTCCAAACACCTTACCACTGCTACACCTGGCTATCAGCGGAGCCTTGTCTGGCAGCAAAATAGGTCATTCAGCCTCATTTACTGCCTTTTAAAAAAACATAGTTGATATGGCTGATTTGCTTAAACAAATGTGGTTTCTACTGACAATTGAGATGTATAAACTATGGCATAAGAGGACGACAAGCGGATAAGAGGCAATCCGTAATTTCGATTAAGACATTAATGAGTGAGCTAGGACGGACATAGTCAATATAACTATTTGTTCAGCACTTTTGAAATGTACAGCAACAGAATTGAGAACATGGGCCGTTCTTACAGTGTTCTCCCTGTACTCCAAGTTAGAACCGTAGGATAAATAAAGGTGGCATATAAGCAGACAATGAAAGCTCTTACAATATTTGATGATTGCATTTCTCAAAACAGGTTATAGGCTACATGTGCACTACCAAGTCAGAACAGTAGGCAAAATTAAGAGGGGTAAATAGACCAAATTATTAGGGTGAGGCACATGGGCTACTAACAGCTTACTACACAACATACACTTTGTCTTACTTTCTTAACTACAGTATACATATCTCCCTGGCATATTACATAATTTACGCAGCAGCATACAATACATTTTTTGGACTCACCTTGTTGTGCTCACTTGAACAGGAAGGTAGCGCGGCTGTCCTTCGTGGGAAAATGTTGTCATCAAAGTCTGGCATTCTCTGGATTTAGGGTGCTTTCAAGACAACTGGGAACTCTGGGGGGAAAAAAGGTTGAATCATGATGACGTCAATGACCTTCAGGTGTTAGCTCTAGAAAGAGGCCCGAGTTCCGAATTTACAATTCCAAGTTGGATGAAAGTTCAAAATGTATTTTCCCAGTCATAGCTCGTTTTTCCCGAGTTCCCAGTTGTCTTGAACTCACTAAAGTCCGATTTTGCAGTTCCGAGTTAACAGTTGTTTTGAGCACGGCACAAATCAAGCTTCATTGACAGCATGGCCAATGTTGAATGTTTATAATTTTAAACTAGGAAAAGAGACCCTTAATCTTAGACTTTGGACCACACAGCCACTCCACTGAATAGCAGGCTAGTGATTGCTAGCCACACTGATTGATTGTTAGCCACACTGATTCCTTCCAAACCACTCATTGTTGAATTTGCGATTTCCAACTTGTTGTGTAATGTTTATGTCCAATGGCCGATGAGCACCGATAAGTTTTATCTATAATTTCTCTTCATTACTTCTTTTCATATGACAAGTATTATAAAGGATTTGCCAGTAGATTGTCGACTTGATTCGTGATGATGACTGTTAGCTAAGATTTTGAAAGTATGATGTTGACATGATCAGTGCAATCAAAGCTATTGTAGATGTAATGTGATTTGACATCATTTTATCAGTGGCCAATGACCTTGAGCCTTCTTGGATGGGCACTTCTATTGTAACTCTAGGCTAGAATGTTCTAGCTCTACCCTTAGACTTGGTGATGACGTAGTGTCCTCATGAGTGACAGAACACTGAGACAATCACGGCGCAAAACCACCACAGGAAACACTGAGCTACGCTGAAACACCTGCATTTTGGAGCTGCCTTACTCAAGAAAAGAGACCACGTTTCTATGCAGCTTTATTAACTCAATGATATATTATTTTTTACATTGTTTGCAAACTGATATGTGACACGAATTAATGCCAAAATAACATGCAAAACAGAAAAGCCCCCCCCAAAAATATTTTGGGGCCCCACCTGGCCTGAATGACTGGTCACCACTGGACATAGCATAGTAAATCTAAATCCTGGACACTCAAATTAGTGTGACATGTTATATTTGGTATGGTTACATGAGACAGAAAGTTTCTTCTAATGACTCCAACCTAAGTGTATGTAAACTTCCAACTTCAACTGTATGTTATTTTATAACCATGATGGGACCAGAAGACTATCATACCATGGGTCCTATAGACCCTGGCTCTCCAAATTATCCCTTGTCTCCTTTCCTCCCACAGTCTCCACCAATCTCCCTGTCTCCCTGTGTACAGTAATATGACAGTATTGTTAAGCACATCAACAAGAACATTCATAGTGAACAGCAAATGGTTGTGTGTGTCCATGTTGCCATTGAACCGGTCTGTGTGTGTTTGTTTGGCAGTTACAGTCCTGTGTGGCACAACATGCATACTGTTTCATAATGGCACCTTTTGTTAAGTCGCTCAACCATATTTTTATATCTTAATAGCGTTTTCTTCTTCCTCCCACAGAGTGATGTTAATTACACTCACACATTCATCCACTGGTATATCTGTCTGTCTGTCTATCTATGTAATTTCTCTCAATCTATGTAATTTCTCTGACTGCGGTGAGGAAGATGCTATACCTGGGCGAGGGCACCATTATGGGTAGTGCCATCTTGAGAGCCAACCAGCTGTTCCAGGCCTTGCGGCCCGGTGTTCATAAAGTCGCCGTGGTACTAACCGATGGGCAGGCACACCGGCGTGATGCAGTGCAGCCTGAGGACGCCGCCGGCATTGAGATGTTTGTCATCAGAGTGGTAAATAAGAAAGACCCGCTGTACGCAGAATTCCAGGCTGAGATGATTGCTATCACCTCTGGCCCAGATGAGGAGCACGTGTACCTGATCGACGACTTCATGACTCTGCCCAGTATGTGATTCTAGATCAAGTTCAAGAATCTAGATCAAGTTCAAGTCTAGATGCTAGACTGCCTAGTATATGGTTCTAGTTAAGTTTTATTTACACTGACACTCATAGCAGTCAATACAACATGGAATCCATGCAAATAACATAGGCCTATCTAAATACATTGATAAAATAACTATCAGAACTCAGGATAAGACCCAGATGCAGACAGCTAGAATCACAGATGTTTATTGACCCAAACAGGGGGCAGGCAAAAGACAGGTCAAGGGCAGGCAGAGGTTCGTAATCGGGTCAGAGTCAGGCAGGTACAGAATGGCAGGCAGGCTCGGGGTCAGGGCAGGCAGAATGGTCACAACCGGGGAAACTAGTTAACAGAAACTTGAGAGAACAGGAAGACGGGAAAACATACTGGCAAGACCTGACGAACTGGAAACAGACAGAGAACACAGGTATAAATGCACAGGGGATAATGGGGAAGAGACAAGCACAAAGACAGGTGAAAACAATCAGAGTGTGGCAAGAACAGACAAGGGACCTATTCTAACAACACAAATGAAGAGCCCCTTAAGGGGTTTGTGATGTGGATGTCTTGTTTCTGTAGATCGGCATGGAACAGGGCCAAAATTGCTTTGACAATAACTTGATGATGTTAAAAAACTTTATATAACCCTTTGGTTTATGACGTCTGTGAGAGAGCAGCGATTATTTAAAATGTAAGTATTTGAGTTTAAACAAACAGTGTGAAAATGCATTGCATGTAAAGCAGTCACCATAGTTGCAGTATTGTAAACTCTTTAAACGTTATAGATAATGTCTCATCACATCCCAACTATGCTCACTGCGTGGCCTGTTTAAAGTTACATTTGGGAAAAAGTTATATTTTGATACTCCCTGGATGACTTTAATAATTTGATAGCTTGAAATTAGCTTGAGGTTGATGACAGTCTTTGTTAAACTGTGTATCTTGGCACAGCCCTGGAGTAAGCTGCTGTTTGTCTCATCTGTACATGGATTTCTTCACACATTTCCATACACCCACTATAAATGTTTTGTCTATGGTAGACTCAGATCTGTTTCCTTGTTCAGATTACGTCATAATGTTACAAAACCAGTTCATGTAACCGACAGTTGTGCTTTGTTTAAAGAGAGTTGGGCCGTGTGCAAAGCCTGCACATTTCCCAATGTTGATGTCAGAGGGATGCACTGAGGACATGGGCTCCTATCTATCTATGGCTGCATCCCAATTCTCCCAAGGATGTGGAGTGTGTAAGTCCATACTTTGGGATAAGGGTGGAGAATCGGGACACAGTCTCTCTATCAGTTACAGTTTGACCAATGCTCAGGTGAACGACAGCACTGCTACACTGATGCTCCAGAGAGGACCTGTATACTCTATTTCTCTATTGTGTTCTTTATGTAGTCTGTGAACCACCCCCTGTACTGTACAAATATTCAACCTGTTTATATTTTTTATATTTTCACACACTCTTGTTTTTACTCATTGTGTTGCTTCAAATAATTGTCCATTAAAAGACACCTTAACTTCCAAACCAAAAACACTGAACAGATTCTCACAGGTCAGGAGTATCATGACATAAAATGATCTGTTGTGTACTGAACATAGTCAAAATTTCATCTTTAGCTAACAATCTGAATTGAATATTTCACTAGACCTCCAGAAATCTGGGGAACACATTAAGTACATACTTCTATTTTCATTTGAACAAAATATCATGTTAACCTTTGTTTTACTGTAAGTTGTAAAAAATGAACACTCGACTGTAAAATAGATATTTGTTTACATTGTACAACAAAAGCAAAGGAAATGTGAAACTCTATCAACAGAATGAACTCAACTTAGTACAACTGTCTCCCCCGTCACAAAAAAACTATATTACTCTATTATTCATGTATTTGTTGTCTATGTAAACAAACAATGTATAGCTTCAAAATATGTTTAAAACTACCATGTCAATGAATTTGATAGTGGTTCCATCATTGCTCAGCTTACCAAAGAAAGTGGCAATGTCAGGCTGTTGTTTCAGCATTTAAACATGACACTGTAATAAGTGCTTTCTTCAGTGCAGTAGTCCGTCTGTGATGTCTCTGTGTTAAGCAGAGACAGGTGTGGTGGTGTTACTCTCAATTTCAGCTGCTGCAGCATCAGGGTTGTACCTGTACTTGTATCCATAGGGCCGTAGATGATAGGTGAAGTATTCCAGCGTGTACATCTCTACAGGGTAGATGTAGTGAAATGATATGATGTGATCTGAACAACTTATCTACCATGGGTCCTATAGACCCTGGCTCTCCAAATTATCCCTTGTCTCCTTTCCTCCCACAGTCTCCACCAATCTCCCTGTCTCCCTGTGTACAGTAATATGACAGTATTGTTAAGCACATCAACAAGAACATTCATAGTGAACAGCAAATGGTTGTGTGTGTCCATGTTGCCATTGAACCGGTCTGTGTGTGTTTGTTTGGCAGTTACAGTCCTGTGTGGCACAACATGCATACTGTTTCATAATGGCACCTTTTGTTTAAGTCGCTCAACCATATTTTTATATCTTAATAGCGTTTTCTTCTTCCTCCCACAGAGTGATGTTAATTACACTCACACATTCATCCACTGGTAATCTGTCTGTCTGTCTATCTATGTAATTTCTCTCAATCTATGTAATTTCTCTGACTGCGGTGAGGAAGATGCTATACCTGGGCGAGGGCACCATTATGGGTAGTGCCATCTTGAGAGCCAACCAGCTGTTCGCCTTACTGTACCGCCCACAACCGCAGAGCTCTCCAGAGGGTGGTTCGGTCTGCACAACGCATCAACGCATCAACTACCTTCCCTCCAGGACACCTACAGCACCTTATGTCACAGGAAGGCCAACAAGATCATCAAGGACAGCAACCACCCGAGCCACTACCTGTTCACCCTGGGGACAGAGAGACGGACAGCATCTATCTCAAGGCCGTCAGACTGTTAAATAGCCATCACTAGCACAGAGAGGCTGCTGCCTATATACACAGACTTGAAATCATTGGCCACTTTAATAAGTGGAAAACTAGTCACTTTAGTAATGTCACTTTAATAATGTTTACATTTCTTGCATTACTCCTCGTGTACAGTATATACTGCATTCTATACTATTCTACTGTATCTTAGTCTATGCCGCTCTGAGATTGCTCGTCCATATATTTATATATTCTGAATTCCATTCCTCTACTTAGATTTGTGTGTATTGGGTATATGTTGTGAAATTGTTAGATATTGCTGCACTGTCGGAACTAGAAGCACAAGCATTTCGCTACACCCGCAATAACATCTGCTAAACACGTGTATGTGACCAATAAAATTTGATTTGATTTGAGCAGTCCAAACACCTTACCACTGCTACACCTGGCTATCAGCGGAGCCTTGTCTGGCAGCAAAATAGGTCATTCAGCCTCATTTACTGCCTTTTAAAAAACATAGCTGATTATGGCTGATTTGCTTAAACAAATGTGGTTTCTACTGACAATTGAGATGTACAAACTATGGCATAAGAGGACGACAAGCGGATAAGAGGCAATCCGTAATTTCGATTACGACATTAATGAGTGAGCTAGGACGGACATAGTCAATATAACTATTTGTTCAGCACTTTTGAAATGTACAGCAACAGAATTGAGAACATGGGCCGTTCTTACAGTGTTCTCCCTGTACTCCAAGTTAGAACCGTAGGATAAATAAAGGGGGCATATAAGCAGACAATGAAAGCTCTTACAATATTTGATGATTGCATTTCTCAAAACAGGTTATAGGCTACATGTGCACCACCAAGTCAGAACAGTAGGCAAAATTAAGAGGGGTAAATAGACCAAATTATTAGCGTGAGGCACATGGGCTACTAACAGCTTACTACACAACATACACTTTGTCTTACTTTCTTAACTACAGTATACATATCTCCCTGGCATATTACATCATTTACGCAGCAGCATACAATACATTTTTTGGACTCACCTTGTTGTGCTCACTTGAACAGGAAGGTAGCGCGGCTGTCCTAGTCTGGCATTCTCTGGATTTAGGGTGCTTTCAAGACAACTGGGAACTCTGGGGGGAAAAAAGATTGAATCATGATGACGTCAGTGACCTTCAGGTGTTAGCTCTAGAAAGAGGCCCGAGTTCCGAATTTACAATTCCAAGTTGGATGAAAGTTCAAAATGTATTTTCCCAGTCATAGCTCGTTTTTCCCGAGTTCCCAGTTGTCTTGAACTCACTAAAGTCCGATTTTGCAGTTCCGAGTTAACAGTTGTTTTGAGCACGGCACAAATCATGCTTCATTGACAGCATGGCCAATGTTGAATGTTTATAATTTTAAACTAGGAAAAGAGACCCTTAATCTTAGACTTTGGACCACACAGCCACTCCACTGAATAGCAGGCTAGTGATTGCTAGCCACACTGATTGATTGTTAGCCACACTGATTCCTTCCAAACCACTCATTGTTGAATTTGCGATTTCCAACTTGTTGTGTAATGTTTATGTCCAATGGCCGATGAGCACCGATAAGTTTTATCTATAATTTCTCTTCATTACTTCTTTTCATATGACAAGGATTATAAAGGATTTGCCAGTAGATTGTCGACTTGATTCGTGATGATGACTGTTAGCTAAGATTTTGAAAGTATGATGTTGACATGATCAGTGCCAATCAAAGCTATTGTAGATGTAATGTGATTTGACATCATTTTATCAGTGGCCAATGACCTTGAGCCTTCTTGGATGGGCACTTCTATTGTAACTCTAGGCTAGAATGTTCTAGCTCTACCCTTAGACTTGGTGATGACGTAGTGTCCTCATGAGTGACAGAACACTGAGACAATCACGGCGCAAAACCACCACAGGAAACACTGAGCTACGCTGAAACACCTGCATTTTGGAGCTGCCTTACTCAAGAAAAGAGACCACGTTTCTATGCAGCTTTATTAACTCAATGATATATTATTTTTTACATTGTTTGCAAACTGATATGTGACACGAATTAATGCCAAAATAACATGCAAAACAGAAAAGCCCCCCCAAAAAATATTTTGGGGCCCCACCTGGCCTGAATGACTGGTCACCACTGGACATAACATAGTAAATCTAAATCCTGGTGTGACATGTTATATTTGGTATGGTTACATGAGACAGAAAGTTTCTTCTAATGACTCCAACCTAAGTGTATGTAAACTTCCAACTTCAACTGTATGTTATTTTATAACCATGATGGGACCAGAAGACTATCATACCATGGGTCCTATAGACCCTGGCTCTCCAAATTATCCCTTGTCTCCTTTCCTCCCACAGTCTCCACCAATCTCCCTGTCTCCCTGTGTACAGTAATATGACAGTATTGTTAAGCACATCAACAGAAACATTCATAGTGAACAGCAAATGGTTGTGTGTGTCCATGTTGCCATTGAACCGGTCTGTGTGTGTTTGTTTGGCAGTTACAGTCCTGTGTGGCACAACATGCATACTGTTTCATAATGGCACCTTTTGTTAAGTCGCTCAACCATATTTTTATATCTTAATAGCGTTTTCTTCTTCCTCCCACAGAGTGATGTTAATTACACTCACACATTCATCCACTGGTATATCTGTCTGTCTGTCTATCTATGTAATTTCTCTCAATCTATGTAATTTCTCTGACTGCGGTGAGGAAGATGCTATACCTGGGCGAGGGCACCTTTATGGGTAGTGCCATCTTGAGAGCCAACCAGCTGTTCCAGGCCTCGCGGCCCGGTGTTCATAAAGTCGCCGTGGTACTAACCGATGGGCAGGCACACCGGCGTGATGCAGTGCAGCCTGAGGACGCCGCCGGCATTGAGATGTTTGTCATCAGAGTGGTAAATAAGAAAGACCCGCTGTACGCAGAATTCCAGGCTGAGATGATTGCTATCACCTCTGGCCCAGATGAGGAGCACGTGTACCTGATCGACGACTTCATGACTCTGCCCAGTATGTGATTCTAGATCAAGTTCAAGAATCTAGATCAAGTTCAAGTCTAGATGCTAGACTGCCTAGTATATGGTTCTAGTTAAGTTTTATTTACACTGACACTCATAGCAGTCAATACAACATGGAATCCATACAAATAACATAGCCCTATCTAAATACATTGATCAAATAACTATCAGAACTCAGGATTAGACCCAGATGCAGACAGCTAGAATCACAGATGTTTATTGACCCAAACAGGGGGCAGGCAAAAGACAGGTCAAGGGCAGGCAGAGGTTCGTAATCGGGTCAGAGTCAGGCAGGTACAGAACGGCAGGCAGGCTCGGGGTCAGGGCAGGCAGAATGGTCAGAACCGGGTAAACTAGTTAACAGAAACTTGAGAAAACAGGAAGACGGGAAAACATACTGGCAAGACCTGATGAACTGGAAACAGACAGAGAACACAGGTATAAATGCACAGGGGATAATGGGGAAGATGGGCAAGACCTAGAGGGGGGTGGAGACAAGCACAAAGACAGGTGAAAACAATCAGAGTGTGGCAAGAACAGACAAGGGACCTATTCTAACAACACAAATGAAGAGCCCCTTAAGGGGTTTGTGATGTGGATGTCTTGTTTCTGTAGATCGGCATGGAACAGGGCCAAAATTGCTTTGACAATAACTTGATGATGTTAAAAACCTTTATATAACCCTTTGGTTTATGACGTCTGTGAGAGAGCAGCGATTATTTAAAATGTAAGTATTTGAGTTTAAACAAACAGTGTGAAAATGCATTGCATGTAAAGCAGTCACCATAGTTGCAGTATTGTAAACTCTTTAAACGTTATAGATAATGTCTCATCACATCCCAACTATGCTCACTGCGTGGCCTGTTTAAAGTTACATTTGGGAAAAAGTTATATTTTGATACTCCCTGGATGACTTTAATAATTTGATAGCTTGAAATTAGCTTGAGGTTGATGACAGTCTTTGTTAAACTGTGTATCTTGGCACAGCCCTGGAGTAAGCTGCTGTTTGTCTCATCTGTACATGGATTTCTTCACACATTTCCATACACCCACTATAAATGTTTTGTCTATGGTAGACTCAGATCTGTTTCCTTGTTCAGATTACGTCATAATGTTACAAAACCAGTTCATGTAACCGACAGTTGTGCTTTGTTTAAAGAGAGTTGGGCCGTGTGCAAAGCCTGCACATTTCCCAATGTTGATGTCAGAGGGATGCACTGAGGACATGGGCTCCTATCTATCTATGGCTGCATCCCAATTCTCCCAAGGATGTGGAGTGTGTAAGTCCATACTTTGGGATAAGGGTGGAGAATCGGGACACAGTCTCTCTATCAGTTACAGTTTGACCAATGCTCAGGTGAACGACAGCACTGCTACACTGATGCTCCAGAGAGGACCTGTATACTCTATTTCTCTATTGTGTTCTTTATGTAGTCTGTGAACCACCCCCTGTACTGTACAAATATTCAACCTGTTTATATTTTTTATATTTTCACACACTCTTGTTTTTACTCATTGTGTTGCTTCAAATAATTGTCCATTAAAAGACACCTTAACTTCCAAACCAAAAACACTGAACAGATTCTCACAGGTCAGGAGTATCATGACATAAAATGATCTGTTGTGTACTGAACATAGTCAAAATTTCATCTTTAGCTAACAATCTGAATTGAATATTTCACTAGACCTCCAGAAATCTGGGGAACACATTAAGTACATACTTCTATTTTCATTTGAACAAAATATCATGTTAACCTTTGTTTTACTGTAAGTTGTAAAAAATGAACACTCGACTGTAAAATAGATATTTGTTTACATTGTACAACAAAAGCAAAGGAAATGTGAAACTCTATCAACAGAATGAACTCAACTTAGTACAACTGTCTCCCCCGTCACAAAAAAAACGATATTACTCTATTATTCATGTATTTGTTGTCTATGTAAACAAACAATGTATAGCTTCAAAATATGTTTAAAACTACCATGTCAATGAATTTGATAGTGGTTCCATCATTGCTCAGCTTACCAAAGAAAGTGGCAATGTCAGGCTGTTGTTTCAGCATTTAAACATGACACTGTAATAAGTGCTTTCTTCAGTGCAGTAGTCCGTCTGTGATGTCTCTGTGTTAAGCAGAGACAGGTGTGGTGGTGTTACTCTCAATTTCAGCTGCTGCAGCATCAGGGTTGTACCTGTACTTGTATCCATAGGGCCGTAGATGATAGGTGAAGTATTCCAGCGTGTACATCTCTACAGGGTAGATGTAGTGAAATGATATGATGTGATCTGAACAACATTCTGGGCCCTGGGGGAAAGAAGAACGACAGTCTGATTAAGTATATTAATAGTCGTTTAGGTCAGGGGTTCTTCAACGTTTTCAGCCTGGGACCCAAATGAGAAATTCTGTGTTTTCCTGGGACCCAAGCATAGGAAAATATGCAACTATATATAAATATCGGTACATTTCATTGCACTTATGCCTAAAACAAATGCAATATATACAAAAACAAATAACAATGAAATTAAATATCCATATAAATATATATTAATGTTAATTTCCCCCATTAAAAACACTCATATATCTGTCTAGGTTGGAACTGTTGCTGTTAAAATACAATCAATTATTTTCATTCTGAACTGGAATAAACTGATTGATCACATAACACAGATGAATAACAGAACACACACAGGCTTTTTGATAGTGCAACCCTAAGTAACAGTACAGATTTTAAAAAATGATCAGGCCTACTGTACATCTTACTGTAGAAATTATTGTTGAAAGAAAGTCTAGTTTGGAACTGTTGCTGTTAAAATACAATACATATGTTTTATTCTGAACTGGAATAAACTGATTGATCACATCACACAGATGTAGACCAGAACACACACAGCAGTCCTAATGAGCAGGTCTATTCTGGGCTCTGTTTTTGACATTACAACACAACACCTATACACAGGCCATAAATCCCACTCCCCACACAACACTGCCCATTCATACCTGTGTGTGTGAATGAGTGAGGGGTCAAATTGAACGATTCCTGTGTCTACACCCCCACATCTGACCCTCCACTGGAACCATCAGTATCTCATGGACATGCACACTGAGTATGAAGCTCTTCTCCCAGTCTGCACTTGTGTAATGTGAGTCCTGGCTAAGTCCTTATCCCAGTCCTAATGGAGCCTATCTAAAGCTGTCACTCCAAGCCTGCAGTGCACTGTCTTTATCTCCCACCAGACTATTGTCCAGCAGGATTAGTGTTTCGCACATGCACATGTTATCCACCCCCCCCCCCCCCCCCCCCCTTAATTCCTCCTTAAATGCTTTTCACGCCCTTCCAGTGTTGCCATGACGACATCAGTCCATCGTCTGAATATGGTTGGTGGTTTTTAGATTTGCGTTTTAGCCCTGGTCCAGACCATGTTCCCATGGGGAGTGGAAACATCATTTGATTGACCACATCCTGACCCTCCAAAATATACATGACCTGTTTGCCATGCCATAGAATTGACCAGAGAATGTGACACTAAAGCTTACTTTGTTCTTACTCACACGCATTTCCAGGAGAGAGACATTTTTAAAACTAAATAAACTTAGAGGGTTAAATGACGACCGAGGTCAGCCTGCAGGGATCTAACCCGGGTCTGTAGTGACGCCTATAGCATTGCGATGCAGTACCTTAGACCGCTGCGCCACTTGGGAGGCCCTGACTGATTGGTTTTCTTATTTTGTATTATAAAATATTTGTGAAAACCTCAAGGCCCTGTGATTATAGCCCACTGCAGAGGATTTATATTCACGCATTGACCGAGGTGTTTGTCTTCTCTTTTTTAATGAATACATTTTTATTTAACTAGGCAAGTCAGTTAAGAAAAAAATATTATTTGCAATGACTGCCAAACCCTAACGACTTTAGGCCAATTGTGCGCCGCCCTATGGGACTCCCAATCACGGCCGATTGTGATGCATTACATTTACATTTACATTTAAGTCATTTAGCAGACGCTCTTATCCAGAGCGACTTACAAATTGGTGCATTCACCTTATGATATCCAGTGGAACAACCACTTTACAATAGTGCATCTAAATCTTTTAAGGGGGGGGGGTTAGAAGGATTACTTTATCCTATCCTAGGTATTCCTTAAAGAGGTGGGGTTTCAGGTGTCTCCGGAAGGTGGTGATTGACTCCACTGACCTGGCGTCGTGAGGGAGTTTGTTCCACCATTGGGGTGCCAGAGCAGCGAACAGTTTTGACTGGGCTGAGCGGGAACTGTACTTCCTCAGAGGTAGGGAGGCGAGCAGGCCAGAGGTGGATGAACGCAGTGCCCTTGTTTGGGTGTAGGGCCTGATCAGAGCCGGAAGGTACGGAGGTGCCGTTCCCCTCACAGCTCCGTAGGCAAGCACCATGGTCTTGTAGCGGATGCAAGCTTCAACTGGAAGCCAGTGGAGAGAGCGGAGGAGCGGGGTGACGTGAGAGAACTTGGGAAGGTTGAACACCAGACGGGCTGCGGCGTTCTGGATGAGTTGTAGGGGTTTAATGGCACAGGCAGGGAGCCCAGCCAACAGCGAGTTGCAGTAATCCAGACGGGAGATGACAAGTGCCTGGATTAGGACCTGCGCCGCTTCCTGTGTGAGGCAGGGTCGTACTCTGCGAATGTTGTAGAGCATGAACCTACAGGAACGGGTCACCGCCTTGATGTTAGTTGAGAACGACAGGGTGTTGTCCAGGATCACGCCAAGGTTCTTAGCACTCTGGGAGGAGGACACAATGGAGTTGTCAACCGTGATGGCGAGATCATGGAACGGGCAGTCCTTCCCCGGGAGGAAGAGCAGCTCCGTCTTGCCGAGGTTCAGCTTGAGGTGGTGATCCGTCATCCACACTGATATGTCTGCCAGAGATGCAGAGATGCGATTCGCCACCTGGTTATCAGAAGGGGGAAAGGAGAAGATTAATTGTGTGTCGTCTGCATAGCAATGATAGGAGAGACCATGTGAGGATATGACAGAGCCAAGTGACTTGGTGTATAGCGAGAATAGGAGAGGGCCTAGAACAGAGCCCTGGGGGACACCAGTGGTGAGAGCACGTGGTGCGGAGACAGATTCTCGCCACGCCACCTGGTAGGAGCGACCTGTCAGGTAGGACGCAATCCAAGCGTGGGCCGCGCCGGAGATGCCCAACTCGGAGAGGGTGGAGAGGAGGATCTGATGGTTCACAGTATCAAAGGCAGCCGATAGGTCTAGAAGGATGAGAGCAGAGGAGAGAGAGTTAGCTTTAGCAGTGCGGAGCGCCTCCGTGACACAGAGAAGAGCAGTCTCAGTTGAATGACAAGTCTTGAAACCTGACTGATTTGGATCAAGAAGGTCATTCTGAGAGAGATAGCAGGAGAGCTGGCCAAGGACGGCACGTTCAAGAGTTTTGGAGAGAAAAGAAAGAAGGGATACTGGTCTGTAGTTGTTGACATCGGAGGGATCGAGTGTAGGTTTTTTCAGAAGGGGTGCAACTCTCGCTCTCTTGAAGACGGAAGGGGCGTAGCCAGCGGTCAAGGATGAGTTGATGAGCGAGGTGAGGTAAGGGAGAAGGTCTCCGGAAATGGTCTGGAGAAGAGAAGAGGGGATAGGGTCAAGCGGGCAGGTTGTTGGGCGGCCGGCCATCACAAGACGCGAGATTTCATCTGGAGAGAGAGGGGAGAAAGAGGTCAAAGCACAGGGTAGGGCAGTGTGAGCAGAACCAGCGGTGTCGTTTGACTTAGCAAACGAGGATCGGATGTCGTCGACCTTCTTTTCAAAATGGTTGACGAAGTCATCCGCGGAGAGGGAGGAGGGGGGGGAGGGGGAGGAGGATTCAGGAGGGAGGAGAAGGTGGCAAAGAGCTTCCTAGGGTTAGAGGCAGATGCTTGGAATTTAGAGTGGTAGAAAGTGGCTTTAGCAGCAGAGACAGAAGAGGAAAATGTAGAGAGGAGGGAGTGAAAGGATGCCAGGTCCGCAGGGAGGCGAGTTTTCCTCCATTTCCGCTCGGCTGCCCGGAGCCCTGTTCTGTGAGCTCGCAATGAGTCGTCGAGCCACGGAGCAGGAGGGGAGGACCGAGCCGTCCTGGAGGATAGGGGACATAGAGAGTCAAAGGATGCAGAAAGGGAGGAGAGGAGGGTTGAGGAGGCAGAATCAGGAGATAGGTTGGAGAAGGTTTGAGCAGAGGGAAGAGATGATAGGATGGAAGAGGAGAGAGTAGCGGGGGAGAGAGAGCGAAGGTTGGGACGGCGCGATACCATCCGAGTAGGGGCAGAGTGGGAAGTGTTGGATGAGAGCGAGAGGGAAAAGGATACAAGGTAGTGGTCGGAGACTTGGAGGGGAGTTGCAATGAGATTAGTGGAAGAACAGCATCTAGTAAAGATGAGGTCAAGCGTATTGCCTGCCTTGTGAGTAGGGGGGGAAGGTGAGAGGGTGAGGTCAAAAGAGGAGAGGAGTGGAAAGAAGCCTGGAATCGAACCAGGGTCTGTAGTGACACCTCTAGCACTGAGATGCAGTGCCTTAGACCGCTGCACCACTTAGTGGAGGTCCTGGGGACCAGGGCCCTGAAGAACCTGTAGGAACTAAAGTAAGGATGATGCTAAACTTCCTATACCTCCAGAAATGTTCTAGATAAAGATACAGCTAAAATGTACAGAGAAAGTTGGGGAAAGGTGAATGATGCCCCTCTTTCCCAGGGTGACCTAGTGGAGTGATGGGACCTCCAGGGGATACTGGCGTTGGGTTTCCTACACCTAAGGCCAGTTTAAATCTGTTGTTAGGGGTGACTTCTACCTCTTTTCTATCATACGATCTCTAGTGATCTCTCTAGTAATCTCTCAGACTCTAACCCTAACTTATCCTGTGTCAGAACACCTAGGGTGATAAAGGAAACCAGGGAAGACCTGATCTTCTTTAGTATGTCTACTAGGGTCTGATTGGTCCTCCAGGGCTTCAGGGAACGCAAGGGTTCCCAGGAGAGGGTCTACCAGGGCCTAAGGTGAGACACCATCACTAGCTGTTCAACCCACTGATAGTCTAGCTTGGATATGTACTGTATGTGTACGCTATGCTGTATGTGAGATATGACATGTACTGGAGTACTCTCATACTCATACAGTGAAGTATGTACCTAGATAATGGCTCAGTGTCTTATGTGTTTCAGGATGACATGGGTTCAAGGTTCAAAGGTGACAAGGTATGTTGACCCTAACCCTGACCTTAACCTAAACCACCTCAAGATGGGAGGTATTGAAGTGCTGTGTGTCTATGGTGATGATGGTCATGAAAACATGGCGTACAGTAAGGCAGGGGTTCTCAAAGTGGGGTAATGCAGGGGGTCCGGCGACAGAATTGTCTCTCTTCCCCAAGTCTAAATTTGTAGAATAGCAGGAAATGTGCTTTAAAAGGTGAAAATTGTCTCTGATGCCAAGAGGGGGGCCTTTTAAATGTTCAGTCCCGGGGCCGAGACTTGATAAGTCCGGCCATGCACTGCAGAAGTCATAGTAAAACCTCTTGTATGCCATTTTTATCACACTGTAGTAGGAGTTGTGTTCTGATATTATGACAGGGTCCTTCATGAGGTTGCTATCATAAATGGGGTCCCGATGCAAAAAAAAAAATTGGGAACCCCTGCACTAAGGGATTACCTCTTATCCCCTGATCCTCTAACTTCTGACTTCCAGGGAAACACAGGAGCCCCAGGGTTGCCAGGATTGATGGGTTTTCCTGACCGCGGCAGCTTTCCAATCTTTGGGGTTTTCAGACGATATGAAAGAGAGGTTGAACAGGCTAGTAATAGGGGTTGCAACAATTGCGGCAGATAATTTTAGAAAGAGAGGGTCCAGGTCCTCTAATCAGGGACTGATTCAGTTGTCTTCTCCACAGGGTGACCAGGGCTTCCCAGGGCAGCACGGACCACAGGGAGAGAGAGGAGTCGTGGAGCCAGGGACAAAGGTGAGTGTGTGGCAAGGTCTCCAATGCAGCATACAATATACAGCTGAGATGAGCAGGTGTTGAATGTGGAGGTGTGTGTCTGATCTGTGGTCGTCTCCAGGGTGAACCAGGACCTGACGGATCCTCTGGGATACCTGGTATACTTGGGGAAGATGGAGCGGTCGACCCTAAGGTAAGCATGGTGTCAAAGTTAATTTAGAGGTCAAAGTTCATTAGGCCCCATTGTACATCTACTATAGAGTATAAAGAGCACAGACATTTGAAATAGTTATTACATAACTTGTTAACTTGTTTATTGTCTGCATTTTCTTTGTGTCTTGAAACAGGGTGAGATTGGTTTGCCAGGACTGCGAGGGACAGAGGGTGCGTGGGAAAGGAATTCCTGGAGAAAAGGTAGAGTTCTATTTTTTGAAGGTTTGGGGGATCTAGAATGTTTACCCAGACAACCACCCACAGTCCTATAGAAACCTTTGGTAGTTCTGGCCTACCTGCATACACCTACGTTAAACACAGCATTGTCTGCTTCCAGTATAAGAGTCATACTGATTAACTCAAGGATATCCTGAATAGTCAACCTTTGAAGTACAGGATGGACAAATATTGTGCTGGGCCTTACACAACTTAATTGAGTGAGTTTACCAGTCACCCTCTCCTGCGTGACAAAATATTGAACATGCCCTATACGTCAGGCTCGCTGAATGAACATTTCCTGAACACAAAGTCAATATTTATCCACTACAACTAGACTCCCTGACTGGTGCTTCACCTTTGAAAGGCAATTCCAAGCAATATTATGCGTCATAATGAAATATGATAAGTTATGAATGGCACCTGTATTGATAACAGAAGCTTAAACACAATAGTGGTGCTTTCAGAGAATCCAGACAGGGTTGGATGTCCAAAATAACATCTTATACCCTTAAAGTGTGGTCCACTGCACTCTTGTGGAACTGGGTCCTTTCTATGACTTCTGCAGTGAAACCTTTGACAATGACGACCAAAATGGTCAAGAATTTGTCCAGGTCCTAGTTATAGGCTAGCTACCTGAGCAGGTAATATGGGAAATGTTAGGGTTAACGGCTGGTTGGTCACAACTGCTGTGGAAAATTATAGACTGGAGTCCCCTTTTATAGGCCCTCAGACCAATTCCCCCCCCCAAAAAACTTGGAGTCTCAACTTACTGTTGATAGTTAGAATAATAGAATACACAAGGTGCAATTTCGAAATTTGGTTGTGCATCACCAGTCACTCAACTAGCCCATGTCATTTTTTTTTTTTTAGGTTGGTAAGTTAGTGTAGTGGCCAGCTATCTAAACTTGTAGTAAGCATGTTCGAATTACCGAGCGGGGTGGGGCCCATTGATCATCAGCTATTGTATTAAAAACTGCAAACATTTGCCTTCAACCTATGGCAAAATGTGTAGAATTGCAGGAAATTAGCTGTAAAACTGCACAATGTTATCTCCGCCCCGTGGCAAAATGATTAGAAATGTAGCAAACTTGCTTTAAAACTGCAACATTTTCTCTATGCCCCATGGCAAAATGTGCAGAATTGCAGTAAACTAACTTTAAAACAGATTTTTTCCCCCCCTTCGCTATTACGAGGGGGCCGCTAAAATGTTTTGCTCGCAAGTTGGAGGGGTATGGACGTGGGTACACAGACACACGAGCCACTGGGCCCCTTATGATGAGTTTGGTTTTTGAGTGGCCCCCACACCCATCAAAGTTGCCCATCCCTGCTGTAGATGTTAGAGAATGTTAGGGTTTAAGGTGGGTCATCTTTAATAGAGGAGGCATTAGGATTTATGCCTGGGTTTGGTTTTAAGTGTTTTTTGAAGGAAATTCTATGGGCTAAGTATAGGGTTCGATTATATGGCTGTTATGAGTGTCATCTGAGGTTCCCTTCATGTGTGGAATGCCACTTGGAATTCTTCAACTTTTTCAGTCTGAGTGGTTTTCGGACTTGAGATCTTCACACAACATTTTTAAGAAAGTCTCCCATTGACATCAAGAAAGTCTAAGTTGTGCCTATCTACATTTTCAATCAGGCCCTCTATGCAAACGCCTGCCCAATATTCCAAATATGTGCACTGTTTCCGCCAGGTTTCCCAGAAGCATTGACAAGAAGCCAGCAACCGCTGTTTTGCTTCACTGCATTTTACAGCCTGGTATCATAGACTAGACATAACCAGTGGTGATTTTAGCATGGAAATCTTGGTGGGGGAAAAATCTATGCTGGGATGCATGCCAGCAAAGCCACTACACAATAAAACACAAAAAAATACATTAATTGCACGATAACGGTGACGAACGGTACCCACAAACTGTTAGTTTGTCCCAACAGCATTGATTACCAACAACTACGAGACAGCCTACAGGGAGGAGGTGAGGGCTCTGGGAGTGTGGGGCCAGTAAAATAACCTCTCACTCAACGTCAACAAAATGAAGGAGATGATTGTGGACTTCAGGAAAACGCAGAGGGAGCACCCCCCTATCCACATCGACGAGACAGCAGCGGAGAAGGTGGAAAGTTTTAAGTTCCTCGGCGTACACATCACTGACAAACTGAAATGGTCCACCCACACAGACAGTGTGGTGAAGAAGGCGCAACAGTGCCTCTTCAACCTCAGGAGGCTGAAGAAATTTGGCTTGTCACCTAAAACCTTCACAAACTTTTACAGATGCACAATTGAGAGCATCCTGTCGGGCTGTATTACCGCCTGGTACAGCAACTGTACCGCCCACAACCGCAGAGCTCTCCAGAGGGTGGTTCGGTCTGCACAACGCATCAACGCATCAACTACCTTCCCTCCAGGACACCTACAGCACCTTATGTCACAGGAAGGCCAACAAGATCATCAAGGACAGCAACCACCCGAGCCACTACCTGTTCACCCTGGGGACAGAGAGACGGACAGCATCTATCTCAAGGCCGTCAGACTGTTAAATAGCCATCACTAGCACAGAGAGGCTGCTGCCTATATACACAGACTTGAAATCATTGGCCACTTTAATAAGTGGAAAACTAGTCACTTTAGTAATGTCACTTTAATAATGTTTACATTTCTTGCATTACTCCTCGTGTACAGTATATACTGCATTCTATACTATTCTACTGTATCTTAGTCTATGCCGCTCTGAGATTGCTCGTCCATATATTTATATATTCTGAATTCCATTCCTCTACTTAGATTTGTGTGTATTGGGTATATGTTGTGAAATTGTTAGATATTGCTGCACTGTCGGAACTAGAAGCACAAGCATTTCGCTACACCCGCAATAACATCTGCTAAACACGTGTATGTGACCAATAAAATTTGATTTGATTTGAGCAGTCCAAACACCTTACCACTGCTACACCTGGCTATCAGCGGAGCCTTGTCTGGCAGCAAAATAGGTCATTCAGCCTCATTTACTGCCTTTTAAAAAAACATAGCTGATTATGGCTGATTTGCTTAAACAAATGTGGTTTCTACTGACAATTGAGATGTACAAACTATGGCATAAGAGGACGACAAGCGGATAAGAGGCAATCCGTAATTTCGATTACGACATTAATGAGTGAGCTAGGACGGACATAGTCAATATAACTATTTGTTCAGCACTTTTGAAATGTACAGCAACAGAATTGAGAACATGGGCCGTTCTTACAGTGTTCTCCCTGTACTCCAAGTTAGAACCGTAGGATAAATAAAGGGGGCATATAAGCAGACAATGAAAGCTCTTACAATATTTGATGATTGCATTTCTCAAAACAGGTTATAGGCTACATGTGCACCACCAAGTCAGAACAGTAGGCAAAATTAAGAGGGGTAAATAGACCAAATTATTAGCGTGAGGCACATGGGCTACTAACAGCTTACTACACAACATACACTTTGTCTTACTTTCTTAACTACAGTATACATATCTCCCTGGCATATTACATCATTTACGCAGCAGCATACAATACATTTTTTGGACTCACCTTGTTGTGCTCACTTGAACAGGAAGGTAGCGCGGCTGTCCTAGTCTGGCATTCTCTGGATTTAGGGTGCTTTCAAGACAACTGGGAACTCTGGGGGGAAAAAAGGTTGAATCATGATGACGTCAGTGACCTTCAGGTGTTAGCTCTAGAAAGAGGCCCGAGTTCCGAATTTACAATTCCAAGTTGGATGAAAGTTCAAAATGTATTTTCCCAGTCATAGCTCGTTTTTCCCAAATTCCCAGTTGTCTTGAACTCACTAAAGTCCGATTTTGCAGTTCCGAGTTAACAGTTGTTTTGAGCACGGCACAAATCATGCTTCATTGACAGCATGGCCAATGTTGAATGTTTATAATTTTAAACTAGGAAAAGAGACCCTTAATCTTAGACTTTGGACCACACAGCCACTCCACTGAATAGCAGGCTAGTGATTGCTAGCCACACTGATTGATTGTTAGCCACACTGATTCCTTCCAAACCACTCATTGTTGAATTTGCGATTTCCAACTTGTTGTGTAATGTTTATGTCCAATGGCCGATGAGCACCGATAAGTTTTATCTATAATTTCTCTTCATTACTTCTTTTCATATGACAAGTATTATAAAGGATTTGCCAGTAGATTGTCGACTTGATTCGTGATGATGACTGTTAGCTAAGATTTTGAAAGTATGATGTTGACATGATCAGTGCAATCAAAGCTATTGTAGATGTAATGTGATTTGACATCATTTTATCAGTGGCCAATGACCTTGAGCCTTCTTGGATGGGCACTTCTATTGTAACTCTAGGCTAGAATGTTCTAGCTCTACCCTTAGACTTGGTGATGACGTAGTGTCCTCATGAGTGACAGAACACTGAGACAATCACGGCGCAAAACCACCACAGGAAACACTGAGCTACGCTGAAACACCTGCATTTTGGAGCTGCCTTACTCAAGAAAAGAGACCACGTTTCTATGCAGCTTTATTAACTCAATGATATATTATTTTTTACATTGTTTGCAAACTGATATGTGACACGAATTAATGCCAAAATAACATGCAAAACAGAAAAGCCCCCCCAAAAAATATTTTGGGGCCCCACCTGGCCTGAATGACTGGTCACCACTGGACATAGCATAGTAAATCTAAATCCTGGACACTCAAATTAGTGTGACATGTTATATTTGGTATGGTTACATGAGACAGAAAGTTTCTTCTAATGACTCCAACCTAAGTGTATGTAAACTTCCAACTTCAACTGTATGTTATTTTATAACCATGATGGGACCAGAAGGCTATCATACCATGGGTCCTATAGACCCTGGCTCTCCAAATTATCCCTTGTCTCCTTTCCTCCCACAGTCTCCACCAATCTCCCTGTGTACAGTAATATGACAGTATTGTTAAGCACATCAACAAGAACATTCATAGTGAACAGCAAATGGTTGTGTGTGTCCATGTTGCCATTGAACCGGTCTGTGTGTGTTTGTTTGGCAGTTACAGTCCTGTGTGGCACAACATGCATACTGTTTCATAATGGCACCTTTTGTTAAGTCGCTCAACCATATTTTTATATCTTAATAGCGTTTTCTTCTTCCTCCCACAGAGTGATGTTAATTACACTCACACATTCATCCACTGGTATATCTGTCTGTCTGTCTATCTATGTAATTTCTCTCAATCTATGTAATTTCTCTGACTGCGGTGAGGAAGATGCTATACCTGGGCGAGGGCACCATTATGGGTAGTGCCATCTTGAGAGCCAACCAGCTGTTCCAGGCCTTGCGGCCCGGTGTTCATAAAGTCGCCGTGGTACTAACCGATGGGCAGGCACACCGGCGTGATGCAGTGCAGCCTGAGGACGCCGCCGGCATTGAGATGTTTGTCATCAGAGTGGTAAATAAGAAAGACCCGCTGTACGCAGAATTCCAGGCTGAGATGATTGCTATCACCTCTGGCCCAGATGAGGAGCACGTGTACCTGATCGACGACTTCATGACTCTGCCCAGTATGTGATTCTAGATCAAGTTCAAGAATCTAGATCAAGTTCAAGTCTAGATGCTAGACTGCCTAGTATATGGTTCTAGTTAAGTTTTATTTACACTGACACTCATAGCAGTCAATACAACATGGAATCCATGCAAATAACATAGGCCTATCTAAATACATTGATAAAATAACTATCAGAACTCAGGATAAGACCCAGATGCAGACAGCTAGAATCACAGATGTTTATTGACCCAAACAGGGGGCAGGCAAAAGACAGGTCAAGGGCAGGCAGAGGTTCGTAATCGGGTCAGAGTCAGGCAGGTACAGAACGGCAGGCAGGCTCGGGGTCAGGGCAGGCAGAATGGTCACAACCGGGGAAACTAGTTAACAGAAACTTGAGAGAACAGGAAGACGGGAAAACATACTGGCAAGACCTGACGAACTGGAAACAGACAGAGAACACAGGTATAAATGCACAGGGGATAATGGGGAAGATGGGCAAGACCTAGAGGGGGGTGGAGACAAGCACAAAGACAGGTGAAAACAATCAGAGTGTGGCAAGAACAGACAAGGGACCTATTCTAACAACACAAATGAAGAGCCCCTTAAGGGGTTTGTGATGTGGATGTCTTGTTTCTGTAGATCGGCATGGCACAGGGCCAAAATTGCTTTGACAATAACTCGATGATGTTAAAAACCTTTATATAACCCTTTGGTTTATGACGTCTGTGAGAGAGCAGCGATTATTTAAAATGTAAGTATTTGAGTTTAAACAAACAGTGTGAAAATGCATTGCATGTAAAGCAGTCACCATAGTTGCAGTATTGTAAACTCTTTAAACGTTATAGATAATGTCTCATCACATCCCAACTATGCTCACTGCGTGGCCTGTTTAAAGTTACATTTGGGAAAAAGTTATATTTTGATACTCCCTGGATGACTTTAATAATTTGATAGCTTGAAATTAGCTTGAGGTTGATGACAGTCTTTGTTAAACTGTGTATCTTGGCACAGCCCTGGAGTAAGCTGCTGTTTGTCTCATCTGTACATGGATTTCTTCACACATTTCCATACACCCACTATAAATGTTTTGTCTATGGTAGACTCAGATCTGTTTCCTTGTTCAGATTACGTCATAATGTTACAAAACCAGTTCATGTAACAGACAGTTGTGCTTTGTTTAAAGAGAGTTGGGCCGTGTGCAAAGCCTGCACATTTCCCAATGTTGATGTCAGAGGGATGCACTGAGGACATGGGCTCCTATCTATCTATGGCTGCATCCCAATTCTCCCAAGGATGTGGAGTGTGTAAGTCCATACTTTGGGATAAGGGTGGAGAATCGGGACACAGTCTCTCTATCAGTTACAGTTTGACCAAAGCTCAGGTGAACGACAGCACTGCTACACTGATGCTCCAGAGAGGACCTGTATACTCTATTTCTCTATTGTGTTCTTTATGTAGTCTGTGAACCACCCCCTGTACTGTATAAATATTCAACCTGTTTATATTTTTTATATTTTCACACACTCTTGTTTTTACTCATTGTGTTGCTTCAAATAATTGTCCATTAAAAGATACCTTAACTTCCAAACCAAAAACACTGAACAGATTCTCACAGGTCAGGAGTATCATGACATAAAATGATCTGTTGTGTACTGAACTTAGTCAAAATTTCATCTTTAGCTAACAATCTGAATTGAATATTTCACTAGACCTCCAGAAATCTGGGGAACACATTAAGTACATACTTCTATTTTCATTTGAACAAAATATCATGTTAACCTTTGTTTTACTGTAAGTTGTAAAAAATGAACACTCGACTGTAAAATAGATATTTGTTTACATTGTACAACAAAAGCAAAGGAAATGTGAAACTCTATCAACAGAATGAACTCAACTTAGTACAACTGTCTCCCCGTCACAAAAAAACTATATTACTCTATTATTCATGTATTTGTTGTCTATGTAAACAAACAATGTATAGCTTCAAAATATGTTTAAAACTACCATGTCAATGAATTTGATAGTGGTTCCATCATTGCTCAGCTTACCAAAGAAAGTGGCAATGTCAGGCTGTTGTTTCAGCATTTAAACATGACACTGTAATAAGTGCTTTCTTCAGTGCAGTAGTCCGTCTGTGATGTCTCTGTGTTAAGCAGAGACAGGTGTGGTGGTGTTACTCTCAATTTCAGCTGCTGCAGCATCAGGGTTGTACCTGTACTTGTATCCATAGGGCCGTAGATGATAGGTGAAGTATTCCAGCGTGTACATCTCTACAGGGTAGATGTAGTGAAATGATATGATGTGATCTGAACAACATTCTGGGCCCTGGGGGAAAGAAGAACGACAGTCTGATTAAGTATATTAATAGTCGTTTAGGTCAGGGGTTCTTCAACGTTTTCAGCCTGGGACCCAAATGAGAAATTCTGTGTTTTCCTGGGACCCAAGCATAGGAAAATATGCAACTATATATAAATATCAGTACATTTCATTGCACTTATGCCTAAAACAAATGCAATATAGACAAAAACAAATAACAATGAAATTAAATATCCATATAAATATATATTAATGTTAATTTCCCCCATTAAAAACACTCATATCTGTCTAGGTTGGAACTGTTGCTGTTAAAATACAGTCAATTATTTTCATTCTGAACTGGAATAAACTGATTGATCACATCACACAGATGAATAACAGAACACACACAGGCTTTTTGATAGTGCAACCCTAAGTAACAGTACAGATTTAAAAAAATGATCAGGCCTACTGTACATCTTACTGTAGAAATTATTGTGGAAAGAAAGTCTAGTTTGGAACTGTTGCTGTTAAAATACAATACATATGTTTTATTCTGAACTGGAATAAACGGATTGATCACATCACACAGATGTAGACCAGAACACACACAGCAGTCCTAATGAGCATGTCTATTCTGGGCTCTGTTTTAGACAGTACAACACTGAGGTCGTGCTCAGCCTTCAAACTGTTTCTGTACTTGTTTTTTAAGTATGTCAGAGTTGAGAACCCTGACTCGCATAGGTATGTGGTCCCAAACTGGACCAGAACATCATCTGCTTTCTCAGTCAGGCAGGAGACCACTTCCTGTAGATGAGCAACCCAGAACTGTGTGAGTGTGTTTGCCTCAAAAAGCATCTTGCTTCAATCAGTTTATTCCAGTTAAGAATAACAATTATTATTGTATTTTAACAGCAACAGTTCCAACCTAGACTAGTTTTCAACAATAATTTCTACAGTAAGATATACAAAATTGTTAGGATTTATGTTTATGCACTATAGGCTGTTAGCATATTGGTTAAAGGTGAATGATGTTTTGTTGCACACACACACACAATATAGAGGGGTGGGTGTGAAGGTGGGTAAGGATTTACCACCACAGGCCATAAAAGCTGTGGACAGTCTGGAGAGGGGAGGGGTGCATCTCTCTAGACCAACCAGGAGTTTAGAATACTGGACAATACCATATTAGGAACTGTTTCAGTGAATGGTCGAGGGGGACACAAGATGGAGCGGCTCTACCCAACAACCAGATGTGGAGAAGGAAAACGCCAAGGGGCTTGGACAAGTTTGGGGGCCCACAAAGGAGGAGCAAGAGTATGAACCATGCTAAACCTCTACTATGATAGGCCAACTGGACGAGTTGAGAATGAAAGGGTCATAGTATAAAACTACTATTTTGAGTACATTCCACAGTTCTCTGATCTACCCTGCGCGGAGATCCAGTGAACCCGTATATACGAAAATTGCATGTACCATTTATCGTTTGAGTTTAATTAAAATACTTAAAATATATTCGGTGACTATGAATCACATTTTGTCCTGATGCCAGATTTGAACTGACGCAAATCTCTTTCAGTAGGCCTGATCATTTTTCATCTTCATCTGTACTGTTACTAGGGTTGCACTCTCAGTAGCTAGCTTGCTTTGGCGAATGTTAGCTATTAGCTGTGTACAAGGCCAGGGGATTGTTTGAAAGAGAAACTCACATCTACTACTATGAGAGTTAGTACTCCCTTATTTCTGCTTCTCATCACCTGTTATAAAATGACAACAATGCCTTGCTAGCTGACTTACTTTTCCACTGTCGAAGCACTATTTCCTGAAGCATTCTGTCCTGTTCTGAAAGAACTCCCTGGGTTTACCATCATGCTGTGGATGTTTGGTCAGGACGTGTCGTTTTATTAATTTGTTCGTTATGAGAGACTCATTACTAAGCACTTCCACACACAAGACACATTGTTATAAGTTTGTATGAAAGAGAGAGAAACTCATCGCTGTATATGCGTTTCATGACAATTGAGCTCAGTCAGAACTTGTGGCTAGCATGAGTCCATTTGATATGAGTCCATTTGATAACAGCGGTGAGTGATTGGGAATGACAAGCCAATGGCTAACAGCGCATCATCCGCTGCCTGAACGACAGCGCTGTATCGGGTGGGTCGCGGAGTGATCTTCAAGAAAACTGCAGAAAAAAGATCTGGTAAACCGCGAAGTACACGGGCATCTCCCTCTCACACTCGCGCAGCTGCCAAACTGAGCAGAGACCGCTGCTAAGCAGAGAGCGCAGATGCACTTGGCCTAATCAATAATTATACATTTACACTGACACGTCGCGACCCATACTTTAAGAAAGGTTGGTTTAGGTAGTATACCAAATGCTGTATTAAGCCTGTATAAAACATTATACAAGTGTTTATATAAGGCCCTGCGATAGACTTGTACATCATGCTGCCTCACGATACAGTAACAAGATATAGGCTCTTGTCTTGTGAGCCTGTCCGGCTCGCACAAGCTTGGCTACTTACTTATAATAAGTACAAATCCATGAGTAAATATTTACTGTAGCTACTCAACCATAAAACACTTTGAATGCCAAACCCAAAGCATCTATGACACCTCTCAATATACATTACACATGATTGAGGGAGTATACCACCCGCACACAGAGCTTGAAATATAATTGAATAGAATGGTATGTATGATTATACTTGATGTAAATGTCTACTTCATTAGGGTTAGGCTATGCTTACCTCTCTTGGTTTGTAGTGGTCGTATAAGAGATGCGAGGGCAGTTTTCTGGGTGGCTCTTTGATCAAGTACATGTCTGGTGGGTAGGGATGAAACGTCTGCCTTCCCTTCACATCTCTGGAGTCCCCCGGCTCCACACCCATCATCTCCATACACTTCCCCAGAGCCATGTCTTCTATGGTGGAGAAGTGGGAACATTTCCCCGTGTCGAATCCCTTGATGAACCTTCTGACGGCTTCTTTACTGAGGACATAGCCGGCTCCACCACTCATGTAACCCTGCTGGACGAACGGGCGGAACCTTCGCCCAAAGTATACAGGCTTATACGGGTCCTGTTTAGACAATATGTGTCGGAGGTTCTCGACGACCACGAACGTGTCATCATCGGCTTTGAGGACCCAGTCGTAGTCGTTGCGGTGGTGTTGGTAGATGTACTGGAAGGCTCTGATGGTCTTCCAGTAGAGCTGGTCTCGTCCCTCAGTTACGTTGAGCCCCACTGTGGGGAATTCTGTCTCCACTGAGCTCATGTAGAGGATTTTGTTGCATCGTTTGCCCCAGGTGGCCTGGATGTGTTTGGTTCTGGACTCCAGGTTCTTAGGCCCAGTCATGATCCAACATAGTAGTCGTACATTTTGGGACAGGTTGGCTGCAACACTCCTGTCCTCATCTGAAAGAGTTAATTTAAAAATAATGAATAAAAAGTGTGATCAATTAGCACATGGTGTCCCAAACTCGGTCCTGGGGTGCGTGCTTAGACACCTTCTGTACTCTCTGTTGCCCACGTCTGCGTGGCCGCGCACAATTTCAACACCATCATTAAGTTTGCCGACGACACGACGGTGGTAGGCCGGATCACCAATGACGATGAGTCGGCCTACAGGGAAGAGGTCAGAGACCTAGCAGTGTGGTGCCAGGACAACAACCTCTCCCTCAACATCAGCAAGACAAAGGAGCTGATTGTGGACTACAGGAAACAAAGGACTAAGCACGCACCCATCCACATCGACAGGGCTGTAGTGGAGCAGGTTGAGAGCTTCAAGTTCCTCTGTCACATACTCTGCTGTTGTCATGAACATGATGGGAGACAGAGAGCTGGTTTCAAGCGCAGGGCACAGCAGGTGTTTATTTGTAAAAAATATAATCCGATAGGCTTAGGTACAGGCAGGGAATAGGCAAAATGCATTTTTAGTGAGGCAGGCCAAAACTATCATACATGGGAGGATTAAATTACAGTAAAACCAGAACTCCAACTGGAAGTGTGCCAGAAAACAATCAATACCTCACAATGATAGGGTGCAAAGAACTGAACTAAATAGTGTGTGATAATGACATACAGGTGTGTGAACAGGTGATTGGGATCTGGAGAGTGAGCTGCGTTCAGGGGATCTACGTGTCTATTATCTATCTTGTTGACTAGTCACTTTATCCTTACCTATATGTACATTCTGTACAATGACAATCTAGATGAGTCTGTGCTTTCAACTTTGTGGCAACAGTTTGGGAAAGGCCCGTTCCTGTTTCAGCATAACATTGCCCCTGTGAACAAAGCGAGGTCCATACAGAAATGATTTGTCGAGATCGGTGTGGAAGAACTTGACTGGCCTGCACAGAGCCCTGACCTAAACTCCATCTAACGCCAATGGGATAAATTGGAACGCCGACTGTGAACCAGTCCTAATCGCCCAATATCAGTGCCCGACCTCACTAATGCTCTTGTGGCTTAATGGAAGCAAGTCTCCACAGCAATATTCCGACATTTCGCCGTTTCCTTCCTCTCTGGCAACTGAGTTAGGAAGGACGCCTGCATCTTTGTAGTGACTGGGTGTATTGATACACCATCCAAAGTGTAATGAATAACTTCTCGATGCTCAAAGGGATATTCGATGTCACATTTTAGTTTTTACCCATCTACCAATAGATGGGTTTTCCTTCTTTGATAGGCATTGGAAAACCTCCCTGGCCTTTGTGGTTGAATCTATGTTTGAACTTCACTGCTCGACTGAGGTACCAAAAATCATGTTAAACACTTATTGCACACAGAGTGAGTCCATGAATTTATTATGTTTGACCTCTTAAGCACATTTCAACTTTTCAAGACATTTCAGCTTTTCATTTTTTATACATTTGTAAAAATGTCTAAAAGCATAATTCCACTTTGACATTATGGGGTATTGTGTGTAGGGCAGTGACACAAAATCTCGATTTATTCAATTTTAAATCAGGCTGTAACACAACAAAATGTGGAAAAAGTCAAGGGGTATGAATACTTTCTGAAGGCTCTGTATTTGAATTAGCTGTGTAGTGCTAGGGCACCCACGTTTTTTTGTTGGGGGGCCAGGACCAAGTTTGGGAAACTCTGATTTAGCAGATGCTATTATCCAAAGTATTTGGTTGTGTCATTGAAACAACTACATGTGGCCTGTGCAGGAATCAAACCCCTAACCGTAGTGTTCCCAGCACTGTGCTCTAATCCACTGGCCTCTTGGAACCAGAAATCTTTCAGGAATCACAGATGTTAGAAGATTCTCTCACACACACAAAAAAAAGCTTTCTACTTAGACTTAGACCTTACATCGTCATAGGAAGTGGAGAAAACCTCAAAACGCATTTGTTTATATTCGTTTTTGATGAATAACATTTTATTTCAATATTGTGATTAAGAAAGCCACAATTAAAATGCAGTGAATGGATATTCAGAAGTCAATTACCTGAGTGTATGTGTCTTGGAACCCTTTTGTCATAATGAACTCCACTGGAGTAACCCAGTGAGAAAACAGCTCGTTTTGCAGTGCTGGTGTCTGAGTAAACAAAGTATTGAACAGACAGAAATCCTATACACAGCCCAGACACAAAGGGTACAAGTGAAAGAGTGATCATAATTCCCCTCTTTCAGACCAAACCCTGTGAGGGATACAAAAAAAAAAGTGAGTTAGGGCAGGTGAACAAACACTTGTTAATTCCAACCTGTCAAAAAATAATTAGCAAATATGCTATATACAGTATACAACTGACGTTGATTGTGCTATCCTGTTCAAGATCAGTTTACAAGGGGGGGATGTATTTAAAATAAAGGATTTTAAATACATAATGACTCTCAATCAACGTTATTGTTACTTTTAAAGTTACAATAACACATCTTGCAACATTTTGATATTAAAATAGTTTGATATTATCGTTGGTAATTTTTGCTGGGGAAAAATGGGCTTACCTGTTCACACAAAAATGTTTAAAACAAATATTCTCCTCTGATTGTGGATAACGCCGGAGTAGAAGCATGGAGTGACAAGAATAAGAGCACATAGCGGTGGGAGTGAGTTTTATAGGCAGATTAACTCACGGTTTATCAGGTACCTCCTATACTCATGCATGGAATGTTACCAAGCAGTTTGTCTTGATTTTGCCTTGCCTGATACATCTGATGATGAGACTGCAAGTATGTATGTACACTAGTAGGCTATAATTCACACATTTTCAGTCTGTGCGTGATCATATCCACGGATCCAAATGGTATCCGTATTTGTTGTTTAAATTCCGATATTGAACGAACGGTACACGGATCGTGCTTTCATCCATTTACCTGCAATCACAAGAATGTTCTAGGAAACAAAAATCGTTTTAGTCAGTGTCGCCTTTATTTTTTTTCTCTTTATTTTGGAAGAGGGAGCTCAAATAAAAATGTCCTGTTTTTGTAACAGTTCTATAACATTTTCATAACCACTCTTTATAATACTTGTCTCAGGTTACGATGGACATTGAGAATCCCCTGACTGATTTGGTTTTTGTCGTTTAGGCTACTGCTTAGTGCTGCAATGCATATATCATTTGGTGCAAGTCATTTCCTATAACTGGAACATATGAAATTCACGTTAATAACGGTACGTCCAAATACGAATTCACCGCTAGGGGGCACTATAAGAAAACAGTCATCTTGAGGTTTTCCCATCCAAGTATGAATAGTCAAAGAAAATTCTACTTCCGGGATAAACAAGCGCACGCTGTTTTGTTGAATAACTGTCCTTGTTTTAATGTGACTAAGTTGCCAAAACTGCACATCTACAGAGGTATTTGCTTTTATCTGAATGTGTCATGCGACATTTGTCACGAAAGGACTTAAATAGTAGTGAACGCGACGTTTAGCTTGAAACCTGAAAGTTGTGAGTTCGAGCCAGCAATCACAGATTAGTATAGCTAGCTTAGTTAACATTCACCTGTCATACAATCAGCCACCAAGTTGTCTTTGAAGGAAAGTCAAGTAGCTAACCGTCATACATAGTTGGCTAGTGATCTTACTAGATTTATTTGTTTTGCGTGTTTCTCTTGCCAACAACTTCATGGCGAATCCTTCCCATGTATCAAGAGTTTTCTCTTTGTACAAGAGGATTCTACTGTTGCACCGGTTCCTGCCCATTGACTTGAGAGCGCTGGGAGACCAGTATGTCAAAGATGAATTCAGAAGGAACAAAACGGCGGCGCCCGAGGAGGTCACTGTCTTCATGAGGGAATGGGGGGTAAGTTGGCAACACTACAGAACTGCTTGTCATTGCATGTGCACGGTCAATACATATACATGTGTAGCTAATAAATGAAATTGATAAGCACGTACTTATATTTATGGTCATGCTAGTTATTGCCTTGAATAGAGGATATTTGAGGGGACAGGAAATTTAACCAATATCGTTGGTCACTTTTATAGAAGAACATGTGCCGTTTAATCCCTCGCCGCACGATGGCGGTGTTTGCCATAATTCCAGAGCCTAGACAATATCTCTGCATCTCTGATTCAAGATTTTAGCACAGCACACACAATGAACATACGTTATCTATCATCATAAGCCCACTTCAATCTTTGGGTTCAACCAATTTATCTGGTTGTTATATCCATAACCGTTTTTATTTTAAGCCATTCAGATGTTTTATTATTAGGTTATTGACAGCAGTGTAAGTACCCACTAGTGACAAATTTCAAAGCTGTAAAAAAACGTTGGTGTTGAGGTGACCCCCAGATAAACACATTTTCCAGATATGTTTTGTATCTTCTCAGATTATACTTTATGTACAGTTAAAATATTAATGTGCATAAATATGCACAGGATAGCACATTTCATGGGTATTAATTACTATTTCTTACCAATTTAAAATATTTTTCATGCTAGTTATTGAGTCTGTATGTCACAGTCACACAATAGCAGCATCATTTGGTTAACTACTACAAGATAATAGATTTCAGGCATTCACAGCTTACATTTTGAAATGCATTTTGTCTTATTTTACTGTTAAATGAACCTTGCATTGTTATACATAGATACCATTTTTGTCAGTTTGACATTTATCTCAGGTGAGCTTAAAGCAGTGGTCACCAACCTTTTCTGAGTCAAGATCCCTTTCTGAGTCAAAATGCAAGCCGAGATCTACCGTGCACATTTATTGTTGTTCAGACCATTTAAAAACATTATACTGATGGTCAGTCACAGGGTCCACCTCAACGTCCCTCCGCTCTCCCTTTCCTCCACCAAAACTGTCTTCCAGCTGATGGCGAAACTCGAGTCGCATCATGCACAAATTCGTGATCCACGTTGCTGCTCCTTCATTACAGCTGCAGTGCTGGTTGTAGCAGGAGTGGAAATAGGAAGAACGCACATTTTATGGCTTATAAAAGTGTTGAATAAAAAGTGTTGACAGTGCTGAGTAAGAACTTAAACATAAACTCACTTTTAAAAACAGAAGCTCTTTGCTCTGTTCGTTGACAGTCTCTCTCTGGTCGTGGTTTTAAATGTTTTGAAATCTCACCGTATCAACTTTGCTGTAACTTTCTTTTACGCCTACTATGTTAATGCAGACACGGTAATCTGAGCCATCCAATATGCCAGCGGTCGGCATATAGTGCACTTGATTTGTACCTTCAGACACATGAAATCGAGATCGACCGGTTGGTGACCACTGGCTTAAAGGGTGCAGTAGCACAAAATGTAAACGGCAATAAAGAAATGTTGTTCAATATCATCAATACTAGCTTTGCATAATATTGTAGTCTTAGCAGCGGTCCCAAACCACCGGGCCGCGGACATTCGCAACCGGGCCGCACGGAAAGGATAAATATATATATATATATTTATCAGTAAAAGAAAATAATAATTATATACAATTTTAGGCTATTTGTGCAGTAATTACATTGAACTTGGTGCAGTCTGTTGGTCCCTTTCTTACCACTCTAATATCTCTGTCAGGCCCACAACAGTTCACAGACTTTGAACTTGAGTAATGCGTGCGCAGCGAGTTCATCGCGGTCTGCGTGAGCTGTGTTGCCCGACAACTTTGTACTAGCTAGCTATGTTAGCTGACATGAATAAAAACAAACCAACGTCGCTGGAGAGCTTCTTCGGAAGGTGTAAGGGAGATAAAAGGCCCAACAACGATGTTGATAATGCAGACAGCGGAGCCCGAGACTGCGAAAAAAAAGAGCCTTATTCAATGGAAAATATGATGTTATACCTAAAATATGTCTTTATTGTGACAGGTGACTCGCATGCTCCAAGCCCCCTGTGCGTAGTATGTGGAGATAGGCTATCTAACGAGGCAATGAAGCCCTCAAAACTGCTTCGGCACATCGAATCCAAGCACCCTGCACTTAAAGACAAACCTGTTGAATTCTTTGAGCGAAGAAAGCAAAGAAAACGTGAACAAGAAGGACAGAAGCAAGTCTTGAAAGCCAACGCATCAACAAACGTGGCTGCACTGAGAGAGTCATACTTAGTGGCTAGCTGTATTGCTAAGGCCAAGAAGCATTTCACTATTGGCGAGGAGTTGATTCTACCTGCTGCTAAGGACATTTGCTGTGAACTCTTAGGAGAGGCTGCAGCTAAAATGATAGCACAGGTTCCTCTTTCGGCTAAAAATGTATTTATCCTTTCCGTGCGGCCCGGTATCGGTCCGCGGCCCGGTGTTTGGGGACCCCTGCTCTAAGACGTTGGGTCTATGTTGTTAGACACACACACACACACACACACACTCATCCAACAGGTATTTTGTGACAGGTACTGGCTCTGTCTGTATCTGTCTGTAAAATTGCCTTACAGGCAGACTGGCATAGGCCTGTGTCCTGATAGCCTCCGAGGATTTGTTTAGCAAACCATTTATTAATTTATGTATAATATATCTAACCAATAATTATGTATCTCATTTGTCTTACAGGGGGTCATCATTAATGAATTATCCTTATTCATGAACTAATCATAATTGATAGGATTGATTTAGCCTAGTGCTTTCTACCAGCTGTTCAATATGCTTCATATGATATAGTGGTAAACTGAAGCCAGATATGGCCCAGTACTACAATGACTGTCTGTGAGGTACCAACATAGTGTTTTTCCAGTGTAATGATGAATTAGAGAGGAAGGGAGTCCATCGTCCTGCATTAATGAGTCAAATGAAGTGGTGATGGAATGGCAGCTGGATGCCAGAGCAGAGAGAATGTAGTTCTTTTGTCTGTCACCTCCTCTTTTCTCCTCTCTCTTCCTCTCTTCTTCTTATCTTCTCCTCTCCTTCTCTCTTCTTCTCATCTTCTCTCCTCTCTCTTCTTCTCTTCTTATCTTCTCTCCTTCTCTCTTCTTCTCATCTTCTCCTCTCTTCTTCTCTTCTTATCTTCTGCTCTCTTCTCCTCTTCTCCTCTCTTCTCTTCTCCTCATCCTTTCCTGGCTACATACAAATATCTTCATCACTTGCGGTTGTCTTGGTCCAGTTGCTCTCGCAGAATATATTTTTTCTCATATGATCGTAGCCTTGGTAAATAAAAGGTTTTTAAAAATCAGTGGAAATGGCTTATGTTAAATGGTTTATCTTTAGGCCTAGGCTAAATCATGAGTCATGACTCACCACGTTCCCCACTCTCCATACATTAATGTATACATTCATGTACATACTACCTCAATTGGCCCGACAAACCAGTGCCCCCACACATTGGCTAACCGGGCTATCTGCGTGGTGTCCCGCCACCCACCACCCGCCAACCCCTCTTTTACGCTACTGCTACTCTCTGTTCATTATATATGCATAGTCACTTTAACCATATCTACATGTACATACTAGCTCAATCAGCCTGACTAAGCGGTGTCTGTATATAGCCTCGCTACTGTATATAGCCTCTCTACTGTATATAGCCTCTCTACTGTATATAGCCTCTCTACTGTATATAGCCTCTCTACTGTATATAGCCTCTCTACTGTATATAGCCTCTCTACTGTATATAGCCTCTCTACTGTATATAGCCTCTCTACTGTATATAGCCTCTCTACTGTATATAGCCTCTCTACTGTATATAGCCTCTCTACTGTATATAGCCTCGCTACTGTATATAGCCTCGCTACTGTATATAGCCTCTCTACTGTATATAGCCTCTCTACTGTATATAGCCTCTCTACTGTATATAGCCTCTCTACTGTATGTAGCCTCTCTACTGTATGTAGCCTCTCTACTGTATATAGCCTCGCTACTGTATATAGCCTCTCTACTGTATATAGCCTCGCTACTGTTTTTTTCACTGTCTTAACTGTTGTTTTATTTCTTTACTTACATATTGTTCACCTAATACTTTGTTGCACTTGGTTAGAGTCTGTAAGTAAGTATTTCACTGTAAGGTCTATCTATACTTGTTGTATTCGGCGCACGTGACAAATATTGAGCGCACGTGACAAAATTAGATTTATAGCTAGCTACATGAGCAGTGTGAACAGCGGGCCTTGCTCCTTGACATGGTATGTGATAGGGCTGGGACGATACCAGTATTGCGATGCTCGTTAGTATCGTGGCAAGGAAACTAAACACAAAGCAGATTTAACTTCTTTAGAAAAACAGCCCTAGTGATGTACATAACCATCATTATGTTGTCATCCAGAGTCACATTTATGCATATTCCAAGCTATAGAACACAATATTTGACATACAACAGGTTTTTAAAAGAACCAAAGAGTTTGGTCTTCTTCGTGTTTTCATTTTTGCCATGGAAAAAGTATTGCGGTACTGGTAACATCACAGCCCCAGTATGTGTACCTATCAACCTAGATACGTTGTAGTGAAAAGATACAGAGGGAAATGGGATCAAAGAAAGATGCAAAAACATCATTTTTTTCTAACTGTGAACATTGGACAATGACAGTAGGAGTTACAGGATAAGAGTGGTTTGGAATGTATGCTGACTTTTTTTACAAGGTGCATGTGCCCTTAAGTTGAAAAAAGTAGGAGCATAAAAATAAATTTAGGGGTACAATCAATGTATTTGAGGAAGAGTGTTTTAATGATAAGAAATTACTAAAATGTTAATAATAAAATGTTTTTGTCGTGGTCCATGCTCAATCAGGCACAATGCACCCCCAAATATTTTAGTCACTTAGTTGAGACAATGTTCAGTTGTCCCTTTAAGGTTGCCGTAGTAATAGTGAAACTCGCATGTCTCTGAATGAGACTGAATCTCTGTTATTCGCTAGCACATGCAGCAAACTCAAACTAACATTGAAAAATAACTTGGTGTGTGAACAAAAGGATGTAAATAGCCAAGCAGCACGAGGACAAAGTCACACTACTAGACTTCCGGCTAAATTAGACAAACTTCTCTGTGGTAAGGCTTAATTTTGTTAAACTTTCAGCACTTCACTTAGATCTACAGTGCAAACATAGTATAGAAATAGAAAGAATAGAATGGGCATCCTCATTCAAGTCAATGGTATCATAATGGGTGCCTGATTCGTATCATATGTTACGAATACAAAACAGAAAAACCTTATTTACGTAATTATTCAGACCCTTTGCTATGAGACTCGAATCCTGTGCATCCTGTTTCCATTGATCATCCTTGTGATCTTTTTACAACTTGATTGGAGTCCACCTGTGGTAAATTGTGTCAAGGCACAGATTTGGACAAGTGTACCAGAAAATGTCTGCAGTATTGAAGATCCCCAATAACGCAGTGTCCTCCATCATTCTTAAATGGAAGAAGTTTGGAACCACCAAGACTCTTCCGCGAGCTGGCTGCCCAGCCAAACTGAGCAATCGGGGGAGAAGGGCCTTGGTTAGGGAGGTGACCAAGAACCCGATGGTCACTCTGACAGAGATCCAGAGTTCCTCTGTGGAGATGGTAGAACCTTCCAGAAGGACAACCATCTCTGCATCACTCCACCAATCCGGCCTTTACGGTAGAGTGGCCAGACGGAAGCCACTCCTCAGTAAAAGGCACGCTTGGAGTTTGCAAAAAGGTATATAAAGCCTCTCAGACCATGAGAAACCAGAGTCTCTGGTCTGATGAAACCAAGATTGAACTCTTTGGCCTGAATGCCAAGCGTCACGTCTGGCGGGAACCTGGCACCATCCCTACAGTAAAACATGGTGGTGGCAGCGTCATGCTGTGGGGATGTTTTTCAGCGGCAGGGACTGGGAGACTAGTCAGGATTGAGGGGAGGATGAACGGATCAAAGTACAGAGAGATCTTTGATGAAAACCTGCTCCAGAGCACTCAGGACCTCAGACTGGGACGAAGGTTCACCTTCCAACAGTATAACAACCCTAAGCACACAGCCAAGACAACGTAGGAGTGGATTTGGAAACAAGTCTCAATGTCCTTGAGTGGCCCAGCCAGAGCCCGGACTTGAACCCAATTGAACATCTCTGGAAAGACCTGAAAATAGCTGTGCAGCGACGCTCCCCATCCAACATGACAGAGCTTGAGAGGATCTGCAGAGAAGAATGGGAGAAACTCCTCGAATACAGGTGTGCCAAGCTTGTAGCGTCATACCCAAGAAGACTCAAAGCTGTAATCGCTGCCAAAGGTGCTTCAACAAAGTACTGAGTAAAGGGTCTGAATACTTATTTAAATGTGATATTTAAGTTAATCTTTAATGAAGAATTTGTAAACAATTCTAAAAACATATTTTTGCTTTGTCATTATGGGGTATTGTGTGTAGGTTGATGAGGGGAAAGAAAACTATTTAATCAATTTTAGAATAAGGCTGTAACTTAACAAAATGTGGATAAAGTCAAGGGTCTGAATACTTTCCGAATGCACTGTACTTTGTATCCCTCATTTACTCAAGTGTTTCCATTATTTTAGCAGTTATCTTTACGTTGAAAAGTTTGTGGTCATACGCACATCCTTAAAAAACATAGTGCTGGGCTAATAAAGTATGCTAGTCTAGAACCTGAAGGCCCTCACACTGTTAAAGCTCCCACTTCACAGCTTTACTGACAACGTTTCCATCCCAAACAGATCTTCTTCTGGTCAAATTATTGCATCACAATACCAGGCAGCCATTAAGTGTACCGCTGAGTTTACTAGTCACATTTTTTAATTTTACCTTTATTTAACTAGGAAAGTCAATTAAGAACAAATTCTTATTCACAATTAACCTACCGGGTTAACTGCCTTGTTCAGAGGCAGAACAACAGATTTTTACCTTGTCAGCGCGGGGATTCGATCCAGCAACCTTTCGGTTACTGGCCCCACGCTCTAACTACTAGGCCACCTGCTACCCCAAATAGAATGAAAGAACGGGCTTGGAACCTCGAACCCAGGTAGCCTAGTGGTTTGAGCATTAGACTTGTAACCGAAAAGTTGCAAGATCAAATCCCCGAGCTGACAAGGTAAAAAAATCTGTCGTTCTGCCCCTGAACAAGGCAGTTAACCCACTGTTCCTAGGCCGTCACTGAAAATAACTATTTGTTCTTTAACTGACTTGCCTAGTTAGATAAAGGTTCAATTTAAATAAAAAATGTATACATTTAAAAATATATATATATTTCTGTGGCGCACATCCCCCCCAGACACAGCTGCTATACAAGATGGGAAATGGGATTGGTATTTCTTTGTGCGATTACCATGCAGTGAAACAAAATAGCTACGGCTGCAATTTATTTTGCACATATTTTTTTGTCGCACATGTCAGTAAAATGGTGGCGCTGTAGAGCCCTGATGTAACCAATGCATTCGGATTCAGAATCCTCCCATCTCTCTCTTCCCCCTCTCTTTCTCTCTATTCATTCATTAAGGAGTGGGTGAATCACCGCTCCCTTCCTCCATCCAAGCTGCCTCAGAGAAGTGCAGAAGGGCGGCAGGCAGAGCCCAAAGAACAGACAAAGAGCGAGACTCCTAAATGTGATTACATACACACACACACACACACACACACACACACACACACACACACACACACACACACAGACTCCTAACCAGATTACAAGCACTGAGTGTTCAGTCTGATTCAGTTGCATAGGACCCCGTGGAATAGAGCTGCTCCTAATAAATCGCCCTGTATCAAAACAGACAAGCTCTCACATGAGGGGGAGAGACGCCACAGAAGCAGGGACCAGGTCTGCTTAATACAGCCAGTATGTTAGGGACTCGGGAGAGAGAGCGAGAGAGTGGAGTGGGAATTACCTTTAGAGAGAGAGAGAGAGATTCGCAGCCGACCATGCGTTTGAGATGTCGAGAGTCAGAGGGAGGTTTTGACCAACCAAAGCTAACCTAGCAAGACTAGGGACTACTTTACCCACATTGCTTTGGAGCAAATCTAGTCGTATAGTTTAGACTAAATAGGTTTACGGAAGAGATGCATTAAAAAAGTACACAGATTGTCTGTTGTTCAAAACTTACTCTGAGGAAGTAGAATAGATTGGATATCAGCTTTATACTGAATTTGTTGTTACAATGGACAAATAAAGTTGTACTGTAACCTTGAGAAATTCATTTCTACATGACAGTCAACAGGTTTCCAAAAAAGTTTGAATATAAATGTGACATTGAAATGTCTGTCCTGGCTCCAGCACACGACTGCTCTCCTCTGTCTCCAAGAAAATATGACCCCTTGGCCAACACTCTAAATAATTCCATTATGTACAAGACAGGAGAAAGCCTTTTAGACAAATGGCCTGTTATTTGTTAAATTGAACCGCTTCCAGAACCTTACGATGTCTTTATGAATGGCTCGATGCGAGGTCCAAACATTTGTTCTAACTCCAGACAGGGATATGTATTTAATTTGTATGAATAAAAACAGATGTTTGCTCTATATCTCCTTGTTGTTGATTCGTAAATGGTCTTGACACAGATTTAACATGTCTGTCTGGGCTGAGTTTAATGACACACTATGTTGTCTTGGACATGGTCCAGCAGAGGTCACACTAGCTTGATGTGTCCCATCATCTGTCCCAGTAGCATAGCAAGGGGGATACCAGGGAAAAGGAATCATTGAAAAGGATTGGTTGACTGTTCTGTTACCTGTATTTGCCACTCCACGGTTAGAGTGATCAGCCTCTTATATTGATCAGATTGTCCTGCACAAATGTGATCACTATGCGGAGTGCACTCACTGCACTGTATTAGTTAAGTGGTTTGGTCCTCTTTATGCAGTAGTGTGTGCTTTGAGAGCTGCAAGAGGGTACTCTGAAGGGTTGACATTTTAGAAAATAAAAATGGATTCCCGTCCCCCATATCTCTTATAGTTAGTGTCAGCCCTAGACTCTTGCCTTTCCTGATATTGTACAATGTACAGTCGTGGCCAAAAGTTTTGAGAATGACACAAATGTTAATTTCCACAAAGTTTGATGCTTCAGTGTCTTTGGATATTTTTGTCAGATGTTACTATGGGAATACTGAAGTATATTTTCAAGCATTTCATAAGTGTCAAAGGCTTTTATTGACAATTACATGAAGTTGATGCAAAGAGTCAATATTTGCAGTGTTGACCCTTCTTTTTCAAGACCTCTGCAATCTGCCCTGGCATGCTGTCAATTAACTTCTGGGCCACATCCTGACTGATGGCAGCCCATTCTTGCATTATCAATGCTTGGAGTTTGTTAGAATTTGTGGGTTTTTGTTTGTCCATCCGCCTCTTGAGGATTGACCACAAGTTCTCAATGGGATTAAGGTCTGGGGAGTTTCCTGGCCATGGACCCAAAATATCGATGTTTTGTTCCCCAAGCCACTTAGTTATCACTTTTACCTTATGGCAAGGTGCTCCATCATGATGGAAAAGGCATTGTTCTTCACCAAACTGTTCCTGGATGGTTGGGAGAAGTTGCTCTCGGAGGATGTGTTGGTACCATTCTTTATTCATGGCTGTGTTCTTAGGCAAAATTGTGAGTGAGCCCACTCCCTTGGCTGAGAAGCAATCCCACACATGAATGGTCTCAGGATGCTTTACTGTTGGCATGACACAGGACTGATGGTAGCGTTCACCTTGTCTTCTCCGGACAAGCTGCTGGACTTTCTTGGGCGCCCTGAAGCCTTCTTTACAACAATTGAACCGCTCTCCTTGAAGTTCTTGATCATCCGATAAATGGTTGATTTAGGTGCAATCCTACTGGCAGCAATATCCTTGCCTGTGAAGCCCTTTTTGTGCAAAGCAATGATGACGGCACATGTTTCCTTGCAGGCAGCCATGTTTGACAGAGGAAGAACAATGATTCCAAGCACCACCCTCCTTTTGAAGCTTCCAGTCTGTTATTTGAACTCAATCAGCATAACAGAGTGATCTCCAGCCCTGTCCTCGTCAACACTCACACCTGTGTTAATGAGAGAATCACTGACATAATGTCAGCTGGTCCTTTTGTGGCAGGGCTGAAATGCAGTGGAAATGTTTTTTTCGGATTCAGTTCATTTGCATGGCAAAGAGGGACTTTGCAATTCATCTGATCACTCTTCATAACATTCTGGAGTATATGCAAATTGCCATCATACAAACTGAGGCAGCAGACTTTGTGAAAATTAATTATTGTGTCGTGGCCAAAAGTTTTGAGAATGACTGTAGTGTGACAGACTGGCATGTTGGAGGACACCATTGAGTTGCCAAAATATTTTCTGCTAGCCCTGAACAGTTCTGAACCACACGCCTCTGCAAATACCACTGTATATTGCTTATTTGACGCGACAATATGTATGACCTGCGCTCCATTTCTGACCAGGTCTGACTGGCTGCGTTGCAGGTTAGGTGTGGGCTATGACCTCTATTAACCCTTAAAATGACCTCAAATCATCCGCCAGTGACCCCTGTAGTGTCCGTATCAAATCCCATGATACTGTCAGTCCAGGAATTCAGAGATAAGAATCAGAGAATACTCCTTTATAACCAATCAACCTTACGTGGTAATATTGAATAGATCTGTGCTGTAGAATGGCTTGATTCATGCACATCATATTTTCCCCAGGTAAACAGGCCAATGATGTTTCTCTATAGACTCCAGGGATATGGGCTTTCCATATTGATGTGATATATTCATACATGGCCTATCTATTGTGTTTCCTTAATAGTTTTCATTAATTCAGTTGAATTGGCTACTGAAAATCCTCTGTAGGCATAGGTTTGCCAGAGCAATGGATTCGCTGGAGGGGAATGGAATGGTTAGTTCTTTGATATGTCTAAAGCCGTGGTTCTCTGTGTGTACCTGGCCTATCCACACAGGGTACTTGGGAAGACACAAGCCGATTGATCATTTGCACATCAGGGGGTACTTTGAGCATGTGATTAGGGGTACAGTAATCAGAAATAGGGCTGTTACGGTGACTGTATTACCGCCACACCGGCAGTCATCAGTCATGCCAGCAGTAAAATTCCATGTGACCGTTGAGTCTGCTTCCATGCACTCTGGACATGTGTTGGTAGTACCCAACTCACTAACGATCATCGGGTCCTAATGGCCTGGTACTCAGGGCTCTATTGTCCCTCCATCTGGTCCTAATGGCCTGGTACTCAGGGCTCTATTGTCCTTCCATCTGGTCCTAACGGCCTGGTACTCAGGGCTCTATTGTCCCTCCATCTGGTCCTAACGGCCTGGTACTCAGGGCTCTATAGTCCCTCCATCAGGTCCTAATGGCCTGTTACTCAGGGCTCTATAATCCCTCCATCAGGTCCTAATGGCCTGGTACTCAGGGCTCTATAATCCCTCCATCAGGTCCTAATGGCCTGGTACTCAGGGCTCTATAGTCCCTCCATCTGGTCCTAACGGCCTGTTACTCAGGGCTCTATAGTCCCTCCATCTGGTCCTAACGGCCTGTTACTCAGGGCTCTATTGTCCCTCCATCTGGTCCTAATGTTTCACAAATTAAGCCCACGGCATACAGAGTTTGGGCGGAATATCACCTGTCACGCAGCGAGAGCATGCTCCTCAAACAGGAATATCACCTGTCACGCAGTGAGAGCATGCTCCTCAAACAGGAATATCACCTGTTACGCAGCGAGAGCATGAGCCTCAAACAGGAATATCACCTGTCACGCAGTGAGAGCATGCTCCTCAAACAGGAATATCACCTGTCACGCAGCGAGAGCATGCTCCTCAAACAGGAATATCACCTGTCACGCAGCGAGAGCATGCTCCTCAAAACAGGAATATCACCTGTTACGCAGCGAGAGCATGAGCCTCAAACAGGAATATCACCTGTCACGCAGCGAGAGCATGCTCCTCAAACAGGAATATCACCTGTCACGCAGTGAGAGCATGCTCCTCAAACAGGAATATCACCTGTCACGCAGCGAGAGCATGCTCCTCAAACAGGAATATCACCTGTCACGCAGCGAGAGCATGCTCCTCAAACAGGGATATCACCTGTTACGCAGCGAGAGCATGCTCCTCAAACAGGAATATCACCTGTCACGCAGCGAGAGCATGCTCCTCAAACAGGAATATCACCTGTCACGCAGCGAGAGCATGCTCCTCAAACAGGAATATCACCTGTCACGCAGTGAGAGCATGCGCCTCAAACAGGAATATCACCTGTCACGCAGTGAGAGCATGCTCCTCAAACAGGAATATCACCTGTCACGCAGCGAGAGCATGCTCCTCAAACAGGAATATCACCTGTCACGCAGTGAGAGCATGCTCCTCAAACAGGAATATCACCTGTCACGCAGTGAGAGCATGCTCCTCAAACAGGAATATCACCTGTCACGCAGCGAGAGCATGCTCCTCAAACAGGAATATCACCTGTCACGCAGCGAGAGCATGCTCCTCAAACAGGAATATCACCTGTTACGCAGCGAGAGCATGCTCCTCAAACAGGAATATCACCTGTCACGCAGCGAGAGCATGCTCCTCAAACAGGAATATCACCTGTCACGCAGCGAGAGCATGCTCCTCAAACAGGAATATCACCTGTCACGCAGCGAGAGCATGCTCCTCAAACAGGAATATCACCTGTCACGCAGCGAGAGCATGCTCCTCAAACAGGAATATCACCTGTCACGCAGCGAGAGCATGCTCCTCAAACAGGAATATCACCTGTCACGCAGTGAGAGCATGCTCCTCAAACAGGAATATCACCTGTCACGCAGCGAGAGCATGCTCCTCAAACAGGAATATCACCTGTCACGCAGCGAGAGCATGCTCCTCAAACAGGAATATCACCTGTCACGCAGCGAGAGCATGCTCCTCAAACAGGAATATCACCTGTCACGCAGCGAGAGCATGCTCCTCAAACAGGAATATCACCTGTCACGCAGTGAGAGCATGCTCCTCAAACAGGAATATCACCTGTCACGCAGTGAGAGCATGCTCCTCAAACAGGAATATCACCTGTCACGCAGTGAGAGCATGCTCCTCAAACAGGAATATCACCTGTCACGCAGTGAGAGCATGCGCCTCAAACAGTGGTAATGTGTGGAGTGAAATAAGTGTTATATTTATTTCTCAGCTGCTCATATTAAGCACATGCTCCACTATAAACCTGAAGTAGCCTAGAAAAGGACCGGTGGGAGAGCACCTCCATTCACTATTCAAATGCATGCAGATATGTCTTTTTGTCCCTGCCCCTGTTCCTGCTCATTTAATAATGGGCCATTCTAAATCTAAATATATGTTACGTATTAGTAAATACGAGATTCAATTGAGAATAATCTGATGGGTGAAAATATGATCGATCACTTGATGAGGACTTTCTCAAGTCATCAATAGTCTCTAGTCGCATCATGCAGCCCATATATCTTTTGATTTCTAAGACATTCTAATATTTGTATCATTCACAACTAAAGTTGCCAAATAACTCTAAATCTAGCATATAGGACCTGTTTCAAATGATCACTTTTACACTCAACATAGCCACTTCATATGCACACTCGCTCCGTAATGGGATAAATATCCTTTCTATTTTATTCAGCTAAGTTAAATTATATTTTTATTACTTTAAAATCATATAAAATAATGGCTCAGGACTTATAAACATATCTTGTCTGCTAACTGAACAAGCCTACAGTCTATGGCACATAGCCAGATAACATACAGTAGACCAACTCATATTCTGTTCCTCTGAAATACATTTTCTTCATATCATAATGTTTCTTTAGACCTGAATAAAATAAATAATGGATTTATTGTGATGGTGTATATTCAATTGATTTATTAGAATTTTTAAATTGTAGATGTTCCAAAGATGCTCATCAGTGGTTTGTATTCATGGAGGCCTGGAGATGCTAAACATTTATGTTAATTAACGATCAATTACCGTGAGACCAGCAGTCTTTTGCATGACAATAACCGGCTGACAAAATGTCATTACCGCCAGAGCCCTAAATAAAATAAATAATAACACTGTCATGACACATGTATTTATAGTTGTTGTGACATATATGTATATTGCGTTGTTTTATGGCTGGTTTTGACACCTACATAAGAGTTTCAAAACCTACCACACAAGGCAAAACATTCCATTACACCATAGCCTACTTGTCAGCAGTATGTTTATGTTATATAGCATTTTCTGAAGTTGACCATATTAAATTATCATTGTAATTGTGCACACATTGATGTCAGACATGCAGCTACCTCAATGCTCTGTTTCTGGCGACTGGGATGAATGCAGGAGCACATTTCAGGATTAGGACAAGACACCCTCTTTTTGACTGATGACTGACATAAGGCCATGTACGTGATAAGCCTGGGTGGCTTATGATTGATGGTCATAATGCTTTATGACACTGTCAAAAAGCATATCTTCTTAGTCCAAGTAAAGTGACACAGGATGGTCATAATGCTTCTTGACAGTGTCAAAGTGTGAAAACATGACTTTAAAGAATTCAGTACAACAACAACAAAGAATTTAAGAAACAAACTTTCAATAGAAAGGAATCTTCTTGGCAGGGAAAAAACACATTTGAACAAATGTGGGTTTTGATACTCTTATGTAGGTGTCATAACCAGGCATAAAACGCAATATATGTCACAACAGGTGTAAATATATAGGTCATGACAGTGTTACGACCATATTGTGACAAGTTGTGTCAGCTGTTATGACATGGTTATGACCGTGTCATAACGTGTTATGTCGGTAGGTGTCAAGTAAAGTGTTACCGGAAATGAATTGTCTTAATGATCCTTTATTTCTCTTTTCTGTGTAGAACTACCAGGACAGTCTAAATGTTCCCTATCTGTCTCTGCTCTAGAACTACTAGAACAGTCTAAATGTTCCGTCTCTGTCTCTGCTCTAGAACTACCAGGACAGTCTAAATGTTCCCTATCTGTCTCTGCTCTAGAACTACTAGAACAGTCTAAATGTTCCCTATCTGTCTCTGCTCTAGAACTACCAGGACAGTCTAAATGTTCCTTCTCTGTCTCTGCTCTAGAACTACCAGGACAGTCTAAATGTTCCTTCTCTGTCTCTGCTCTAGAACTACCAGGATAGTCTAAATGTTCCTTCTCTGTCTCTGCTCTAGAACTACCGTGACACCTTGCAGACCCAGGTGCTGGAGTCTGCAAGGGACCGTGTGAAGAAGGTGGAGTTTGGAGCAGAGTTGTCGGAGGGGGATCTCAAACTGTTCCAGGACGAGCAGGTGGGACAGCTGTATGAGCTGATGCTGGAGTCCACCAAGCCCAACAGACAGTTCGACATCCAGGAGGAAGGATTCAAGAAGTGAAGGAGTAGACCAGGATGCTCCCATACTGAACAGATAGGGAGGTGGTGCATCTCAATAGTTTAAAGTGTCTCTTTCCTTGTCTCCTCTCCTTCATATACGATTTTCTTTTTTTTCATTGAACCTGTATTTTTACAGGACAGGTTATATGTCTCATTTAGTCACTTATTCAAGAGAGAGACGTTTCATTTCACACAGTGGACACCCCACAGATATGTCCAATTCATCAGTGCAGATGAAGAAAGGTGACGAGGGAGGAAGACACTTTAGACCAGGGGTCGGCAACAGGCAAGCCGCGGGGCAAAACCATCCCGCAAGTGATTTTGTTTGGCCCGACAAAGTTTTTAGTGAAAAAAGACTAGCATCTTCAGGAATTCAGCCAAAAAATTTAATTCAGGAACATTTGTTCCCAAGTATTTCCAGAAATGTAGAGAGAGAGACATATGTGATGGTGTTTCAATGTAATCAAGATATGAAATTATTGTTATTTTCAAATACAGTCTGTTTTTGGGCTTGCTTTTGGTCAATTTGCAGTGTGCAAATGACAGAAATTGGCCTGTGGTTGAAATTGGCCTCTAGTTGCCCCCCTGCTTTAGACTATTGCGCTGGAGCCAGGGAGAAGAGTAAGGGATGTGTGACTTAGACTTGCCGCAAAATCTGAGGTATTCTGACTGGTACACCTCCGAAGAAACGAACTGCACTCAAGCCCCGAATGAAATGGAAGCTTTTAGGAAATGTTATAATTATATTAAAGTACTGTCTGTGAAATAAAAATACCACTGAATGCTCAGTATCTCTGTGTTAATTTCCTTTCTCTCTTGTTGTGTTTGTGAGGACAACGGAGGTTCCTGGAGAGGACCTGAAACTGTCACTACACTGTCACACTGATACGTCACAACTAGCACCCTATTCACTAAATAGTGCACTACTTTTGACCAGGGCCCATGGGCACTACTTAGGGAATAGGGTGCCATTTTGGACCCTAACACTGTCAGTAATTAGCTTCATGGGAAGCTTCTCGCAGGAGCGTGAAGCAGTACTCATGTCTCAATATAGAGACAAAACGGAGACGATAGCAAAGAGAGAAGATGCATCTTTCCTCCAAAGATGCGAAGTATTAAAATAAGCGATTGAATCAATAACGCCACCTTTGTTCGGTCCCACTGCATAATCTGATCCATTGTAAGGGAATCGTGTTTGTGTCTGTCTTTGTCTGTGTGTTTCATTGTCAGTCATGTAGAAATATGAACATGTCCCCTCGTGTAGCAGTGAACGCTGTGAACCAAGATTAAGGGAGTGAAGGCAATGTGACAGAAGTCATTGTGCATCAACACATGTCATATTGCTCAAAAGCTCACACTTTTTATTCTACAATGAAGAGCATTTTGGGATAAAGAAATAGACATTGCATCGGGCAGACACAGAATGGCACATGGCAAAATGAATGGGGATTATCAACAAGATGGACAGTGGACAGCCTGCTTTTACCTAATGGGTCCTTTTTTATTTTTTATTTAACAAGGCAAGTCAGTGAAGAACAAGCTCTTATTTTCAATGACGGCTTAGGAGCAGTGGGTTAACTGCCTTGTTCAGGGGCAGAACGACAGATTTTTTACCTTGTCAGTTCGGGGTTTCGATCTTGCAGTTACTAGTCCAACGCTCTAACCACTAGGCTACCTGTCGCACAATTCAATTATTGCTTTATCAAATGGCAATAGCACTGAGGCTCTGGTGTCAGTCTGGGACCTGAGTTATATTCTTCATATCTAAGAATAGGTTCTATGTTTTTTGTTGCTGAAAGATTCTGTTTCATGATCATATCTACAATATTCCATCCGATGTTCCATTTTGTTTTTCCTTTTGTCTGTTGCTTGGTCAGACGTTTTATACTTGGTTTTCACATCCCAGTATGATGTACTCAATCTTACACATTGACGGACCGCTGGTCTGTAGTGTATGGCTGTACTGTCACACACACACACACACACACCTGAAACTGAAACCTGAAACTGAAAATGTTCCCTCATTACGCACACACAGTGGGAGGTAGGTGTCAAAGACTCTAAGATCACACACCCTGCTCAGGAAACACACACGATGTTATGCTAACAGACACAGCATGCTAGCAGAAGTCTATGGGGTAACACTAGTTAGCATTTCCCCCTTGAAACTACCTCTAATTCTCTTCATAATGGACACAGACATAAATGGTATCCACGAGTTCATCTGACTCTGGGGAAGTAGATAAAGGGCCTTTTTGCCAAAACCCTGAAGTATCCCTTTAAAAGCAGCACTCTTTACTTCAGCAAGATTCACACACACAGGGAGCGGGGCATAGATCCATACGGAACCAGTCAGTAGAAGGGCATGTCACCTGGCTCTGAGCGGTTCCGACAAGCCAGAAAAGAAGTCTATCCAGGGGATTAGGGGGCGAGGAGCGATGTAGCGTGTAATCTCTCTGCCTCTGTCTGTGAACACTGGGAAAGGAGTGATCAACCAGGGTCGTGTTTGGCAACTTTTCCAACGCGCTGCTGCTGCTTCCAATGTAGAGAGGGAGGAGGGGAGAAGATCTTAAACAAAGTGACAAAAATCAATGGCCCCAGTACAGCTTTATTTGCTGTCTTTATGTTAGCTGAATGGAGGAATATTCCCTTTAGTCACGCCTGCCCCTCTTACTGATCAATGCCAGTCTATGTGGTAATACTGAAATCTTAATGAGACCAATAGATACACAAGCACAAACAAACAAGGATGCTCCTGCATCATGATCACATAGTTTAGAAGCATATGTTGTTCTACACCGTGATTGTTACGTTCCCCAGTTTCTGTGTTGTGGTTTTGTATGTGTGTGTATTTCAGGAAATGGCTTCCTGGAATCCTAAAGCAGCTGATTGGTCAGCCCCATCACTGATTGGCGCTCTGACCCCTCCCCCTCGTCAGGGGAAACGGTTGTCTCTACAATACCAACTCCTTCTCCAGCTTGATAAAACCCAGTGTTCCTCCCCCAGGAGCACTTTGTATGTCCTGTGTTGGTTGTTGGTCAGTGAAAGTTTTGTTGATGTTATTTTGTAGCCACTCCTTCAGGGGTATGTGTATGCCAATGGGACTTTGTGTTTTTGGTTGATTACATTTTTCACTTAAAGTGTTGGTTATTATTTTTCATTTGTTCCCAGGGGGGGAAGGGGAACGCACATTGGGAGTGTTTAGGCAAGAGGCCTACGGGCATACATAACCCCTAGTATTTAATCTGTCTAATCTCTTCCTCTGTTGTCCTTCCCCGCACCTATGATCACATACTTTTTCACTCCACAGGGAGTTGAGATGTAGCGGGGTGTTGCGTTTCCTCCTCCAAGAGGGGTACGTAACATAATGGGGGCTCATCCGGGATCATTAAACCCACTGGACCCTGCTGCTCTGAGCTCTCTGTGATTGTGGCGTGGTGGTAAGGTTGTGAGTTTGGATAACTTGTTTAGGTTACGTGTGTTCAGTAGGCTGCTGTGTACAAAATGGCTGCCTCAGCCGTCTCCAATTTTATTGAAGTGCCCTCTGTTGATTGGTTGGTGGGGCTGCGTAAAGTAGACCTTTGCGCCATAGCTGACCATTGTGGACTCTCATTACGAAATCCATAAAGGCTGAGCTTTTGGTCCTAGTCAGGGAGGGTTTAGTGAGAATTCATTTTCTCGTTGAAAGATGAGGGAGGCTTCAGGAGAGAAGACGGGTTGGCCTTCCGATGCCAAGTTGGAGGACGGCGCAGAGGAAGGGGTTGCTCGTACCCCCTTTACATTGCTCCGATTTGACCTTTTCTCTTCTGCTTCGGGTCGTTCAGACGGGACCGCTAGGCTAAAGGTGAGGCTGGCCCGTTTGGAAATGGAGCAAAAAGATAATTAGACAGCTGGAGTTTGATTTAGAAATGAGGAAAATAGAAGCAGACAAGGACGTGAGGAACCGACAACTGGAGCGAGACACTGGCTCCAGTGGGACTCCACAACCATCATCAAGTCCACTTCGAAGTGAGTCAAAATATTGCCTTAGTCCCTCCATTTCGGGAGTCGGAAGTTGATTCCCATTTCTCTGCGTTTGAACATGTGGCCGCTGTGCTGCATTGGCCACTCGAGGTTTGGCCGCTCCTGTTGCAATGTAAATTGTCTGGGAAAGCCCAGGAAGTAGTAGCTGCTCTCTCCCTGGAAGACAGTTTACAGCATGATATAGTTAAAACAACCGTGTTGGGGTCTTATGAGTTGGTGCCTGAAGCTTATAGGCAGCGCTTCAGGAACCACAAGAAACCCTCTCACCGTACGTTTGTTGAGTTTGCTAGGGACAAGGAGTCTGTTTAATCACTGGTGTTCATCCAGCAAAGCTAACACCTTTGCTGATATTCGGGAGTTGATGCTGTTGGAGGATTTTAAAAGTAACCTCCCTGATAGAATTGGAGTTCATTTAAATGAACAGTAAGTGGCGACATTGGCCCAGGCAGCAGTGTTGGCAGATGAGTACGCTCTGACACACAACTGTTTGGTGCGCCTCGTTTTGAAGGCCGAACGATTACGTCATCAGTGCCTCGTTTGGGTCGTTTTTCCTCCGACGACCCTTCTCACAAAATCTGTGACTGGAGTTGGAGTTAAAGGGCATCTACAGGGTGATGGTGGAGGGACACTGGATCAAAAACAGACCTGGGTCAAATAGGAGACTCTGGCCAAGATTCAAGCCAACACTGTCACGCCCTGATCTGTTTCACCTGTCCTTGTGCTTGTCTCCACCCCCTCCAGGAGTTGCCCATCTTCCCCACTTATCATCGGGGTATTTATACCTGTGTTTTCTGTCTGTCTGTGCCAGTTCGTCTTGTTTGTCAAGTCAACCAGCGGTTTTGGTCTGAGCTTCTGCTTTCCCCAGTCTCTCTTTTCTCGCCCTCCTGGTTTTGACCCTTTCCTGTCCTGACTCTGAGCCCGCCTGCCTGACCACTCTGCCTGCCCCTGACCCTTTAGCCAGCCTGCTGTCCTGTACCTTTGCCCCGCTACTCTGGATTATCGACCCCTGCCTGCCTTGACCTGTCATTTGCCTGCCTCTGTTGCTGTAATAAACATTGCTACTTCAACACAGTCTGCATTTGGGTCTTACTTGAAACGTTATAAACACAGATCAACAACCTGCGCATGGCGATTGTGCATATGGATATCCCCTTTAAGAGTAAATTGCAGTGCACAGATTCTCAGTTAGTTGGAATCCCAGCCACAGGAGAAATATCATCTTTTGGATGGTTCACCAATTCTTAGTCAATTTATGTGCTGTATCTCCTACAGTATAGTCTCCATTAGAATGGTGTGTCTGATCTACCCCTGTAGAGGCTCTGTCCATATTAGAGCTAGACAGGAAGCACATACACCCTTTCAGATCTAAATAGGTTGCAGTACGGAGGTGAGGAAGTGAAAGATCTGTCTGTAAGGAAGGAGGTTGTCTCTAATTTTGGAACACCACCCGGGAGGAAGTAATAGAGACAGCGTTTCATTTATTACAGTCAATTAAATGTTCAGGATAGATGTTAGTGATATTCGATGTTGGAAAGTCTCCATGCACACTGTAACGTAGACTCAGGGAGTCAGGAAGCAAGTGCAGTTAGTGAGTTTAATGACAAACATGGAACGATACAAAACAAGGGAAGCGTCTAACACGGAAACATAAACAATATTGCCTGGTGGGTGATAACAAAGGAGGGTTGCCAGGACTGGTGGTTAGTAGACCGTCGAGCGCAGGAGTAGACCTGACACACACACAAAGTAGCCAGGCTACCTGAAATAACGGATAAATAGTTTAGTGCATCTAGCCCTTCATGCTGTTCTTCTGTCCTCAGGTAGTGTACACAGTACAAAATAGGTTATTTTAGTTTAAATAAACGCTGTGATTATGGTTTACTTAAAATCGCTGACTTTATAGACCTATGATTTTGAGAAGAGATTCAGTTATCAGTTGTAAATGAATATGTACGAGACATATACAAATATATTATTTCTTTGCGTATACTGGCATCGATGAGCTCTGTCCAATGGAAAGTGACAGGTTTTTATCTGAAGGGGCCCAGAGACACCTGTGTGTGTGTGTTATCTGAAGGGGCCCAGAGACACCTGTGTGTGTGTGTTATCTGAAGGGGCCCAGAGACACCTGTGTGAGTGTGTGTGTGTGTGTGTGTGTTATCTGAAGGGGCCCAGAGACACCTGTGTGTGTGTTATCTGAAGGGGCCCAGAGACACATGTGTGTGTGTTATCTGAAGGGGCCCAGAGACACCTGTGTGTGTGTGTGTGTGTTATCTGAAGGGGCCCAGAGACACCTGTGTGTGTGTGTTATCTGAAGGGGCCCAGAGACACCTGTGTGTGTGTGTTGTCTGAAGGGGCCCAGCGACACCTGTGTGTGTGTGTGTGTGTGTGTGTGTGTGTGTGTGTGTGTGTGTGTGTGTGTGTGTGTGTGTGTGTGTGTGTGTGTGTGTGTGTGTGTGTGTGTGTGTAGTGGCCCAGAGACACCTGTGTGTGTGTTATCTGAAGGGGCCCAGAGACATCTGTGTGTGTGTGTGTGTGTGTGTGTTATCTGAAGGGGCCCAGAGACACCTGTGTGTGTGTTATCTGAAGGGGCCCAGAGACACCTATGTGTGTGTGTTATCTGAAGGGGCCCAGAGACACCTGTGTGTGTGTGTGTGTGTTATCTGAAGGGGCCCAGAGACACCTGTGTGTGTGTGTGTGTGTGTGTGTGTGTGTGTGTGTGTGTGTGTGTGTGTGTGTGTGTGTGTGTGTGTGTGTGTGTGTGTGTGTGTGTGTGTGTGTGTGTGTTATCTGAAGGGGCCCAGAGACACCTGTGTGTGTGTGTGTGTGTGTGTGTGTGTGTGTGTGTGTGTGTGTGTGTGTGTGTGTGTGTGTGTATTATCTGAAGGGGCCCAGAGACACCTATGTGTGTGTGTTATCTGAAGGGGCCCAGAGACACCTGTGTGTGTGTGTGTGTGTGTGTGTGTGTGTGTGTTATCTGAAGGGGCCCAAAGACACCTGTGTGTGTGTGTGTTATCTGAAGGGGCCCAGAGACACCTGTGTGTGTGTTATCTGAAGGGGCCCAGAGACACCTGTGTGTGTGTGTGTGTGTGTGTGTGTGTTATCTGAAGGGGCCCAGAGACACCTGTGTGTGTGTGTTATCTGAAGGGGCCCAAAGACACCTGTGTGAGTGTGTTATCTGAAGGGGCCCAGAGACACCTGTGTGTGTGTGTGTGTGTGTGTTATCTGAAGGGGCCCAAAGACACCTGTGTGTGTGTGTGTTATCTGAAGCGGCCCAGAGACACCTGTGTGTGTGTTATCTGAAGGGGCCCAGAGACACCTGTGTGTGTGTGTGTGTGTGTGTGTGTGTGTGTGTGTGTGTGTGTGTGTGTGTGTGTGTGTGTGTGTGTGCGTGCGTGCGTGCGTGCGTGCGTGCGTGCGTGCGTGCGTGCGTGCGTCGTGCGTGCGTGCGTCGTGCGTGCGTGCGTCGTGCGTGCGTGCGTGCGTGCGTGCGTGCGTGCGTGCGTGCGTGCGTGCGTGCGTGCGTGCGTGCGTGCGTGCGTGCGTGCGTGCGTGCGTGCGTGCGTGCGTGCGTGCGTGCGTGCGTGCGTGCGTGCGTGCGTGCGTGCGTGCGTGCGTGCGTGTGTGTGTTATCTGAAGGGGGCCAGAGACACCTGTGTGTGTGTGTGTTATCTGAAGGGGCCCAGAGACTTTGTCACTGATGATTCTATTATTTGTTTACACAGGGAATAATTCATGAACCAGGGGTTTGTTGTCTTGGATGAACAACAAACAACACCCACGCCGAGTAAACACATTAGCATGACAAAAGGAAAACGTTTTGTGATATTGTTATGACACAATGTTTCTCTATGGAAATAGTCTCTTTGTGGGAGAGGAAGCGTTAAGCATCACTATAACCGTCGTTTTTTAATGGATCTGAACCAGAATCAGCACAGTTGCTCCTCAAGCCATGGGTTTCCACAGAGCGGATTACAGCTTGTTCCTTCTGTTTATTTTGCTACATTTTTTTTATTGTTTCCTATTTCACCCGTTTCTTTTATTACAACTACTGTATATTTTGGAACCCCAATGGCAACTAAAAGGTATTGGATGCACATTGTATTGTGTCATTTTGGAGTCACTGTTATTGTGAATAAGAATAGAGTATGTTCCTAAACACTTCTACATGAATGTGGATGCTACCATGATGATGGATTATCCTGACTGAGTCGTGAATAATAATGAGGGAGAAAGTTAGAGGCATGTCAAATGGCAACAAAAAGATGGGTGGATGCCCAAAGAGAGGATTCTAACTCAGACTCAGTACATCAACATTATTACAGGGTTGGGACTCAAATGTGTAACCATGGTGAATTCAGCAAGACGTATAATAGTTTTAGTCATTCTACACTGAACAAAAATATAAACGCAACATGTAAAGTGTTGGTCCCATGTTTCATGAGCTGAATAAAAGATCCCAGAAATGTTCCATACGCACAAAAAGATTATTTCTCTCAAATGTTGTGCACACAATTGTTTACATCCCTGTTAGTGAGCATTACACAGGTGCACCAATAAAAGGCCACTCTAAAATGTGCAGTTTTGTCACAAACAATGCCCCCGATGTCTCAAGAATCGAGGGAGTGTGCAATTGGCATGCTGACTGCAGGAATGTCCACCAGAAACAAATCCACCACAGAGAATTGAATGTTAATTTCTCTACCATAAGCCACCACCAATGTTGTTTTAGAGAATTTGACAGTACTTCCAACGAGGATCACAACTGCAGACCATGTGTATGACGTTGTGTGGACGAGTGGTTTGCTGATGTCAACGTTGTGAACAGAGTGCCCCGTGGTGGCGGTGGGGTTATGGTATGGGCAGGCATAAGCTACGGACAACGAACAAAATTGCATTTTATCAACGGCAATTTCAATGCATAGAGATACCGTGATGAGATCCCCATTGTCGTGCCATTCATCCATCACCTCATGTTTCAGCATGATAACGCACGCCCCCCTGTCGCAAGGATCTGTACACAGTTCCTGGAGGCTGAAAATGTCCCAGTTCTTCCATGGCCTGAATACTCACCAGACATGTCACCCATTGAGCATGTTTGGGTGGCTCTGGATCGACGTGTAAGACAGCGTGTTCCAGATCCTAGCCAATATCGATCAGCTTCGCACAGCCATTGAAGAGTGGGACAACATTCCACAGTCCACAATCAACAGCCTGATCAACTCTATGTGAAGGAGATGTGTAGCGTGAGGCAAATGGTGGTCACACCAGATACTGACTGGTTTTCTGATCCACACCCCTACCTTTTCTTTAAGGTATCTGTGACCAACAGATGCATATCTGTATTCCCAGTCATGTGAAATCTATAGCTTAGGACCTAGGGCATTTATTTCAGTTGACTGATTCCCTTATATGAACTGTAACTCAGTGAAGTTCCTTTTTGTTCAGCATATTTCTATTAAGACAGTACTTCAACTTGTTTCTAAAGACTCCTTTCATAACTCATTCTAAACTCCAAAAGTAGTGTGAAAATTCACTCTCAACATTTTCAGTCAGACAAAGTTGGAGGATGACAAGGACACTCTTGCATTGATTTGGGGATTCAAGGCTTTTCACTGTGCTTTGAAAAGAAAACATTGCGTACTTGACCGCTCCATCGACCTGGGAAAATAAAAAAATGGAGAAGTGGATCAAATATGTAAATAGTTTGTGTTAACATAGAGAGAGGAGTGTGCTAGAGGTTGTAAGGACCATAGGATGTTAGGGTCATCTGTGACTCACTGGAGCCCTGTTGTTCACTGAATAATTGATGTAGGTTGAAGAGCACTCTCTCTTCCTCTTATTCACTTGTTCTTTCTCTCCTCTTTATCTAACTGTTTCTCTTTGTCTTTCTGCACCAGTGTTTCAAGAACATGTAGGCTGAGGAGCTGCTTCTCTCTCTCTCTCGCTCTCTCTCTCGCTCTCTCTCTCTCTCTCTCTCTCTCTCGCTCTCTCTCTCTCTCGCTCTCTCTCTCTCTCGCTCTCTCGCTCTCTCGCTCTCTCTCTCTCTCGCTCTCTCGCTCTCTCGCTCTCTCGCTCTTTCTCTAAAAATCATTGTTGACGTGCATTTGTGGATGTTGTGTTGTTGCTCAACAAAATACATCAAAGAAGATAAAACATGAAAAATATCATGAACAATGTGATAACTTAAATAAGTATATTATTATCAAGCATATTATTACCAAAATGAAATCTCAAGTATAGGCTAAGAACAAGTAGAACATGTTGAGTACAATCTACGCTTGTATCACACACACACACACTAGTCCGCTACATGCTCCCACTGTCCCTCTCCTTCTATATATATTTTTATAAATTAAACATTCATAACTCAAATATAGCCGTTCCGTAAGTATTCATCCCCTTTGTTTAGGCAAGCCTACATTATTTCAGGAGTCAAATGTGCTTAACAAATCACATAATTAGTTACATGGACTCACTGTGTGAAATAATCGATGTTGACATGATTTTTGAATGACTAACCCTCCCTCTGTCCCCCATACATACAACATCTGTATGGTCCCTCAGTCAAGTATTGAATTTCAAGCACAGATTCAACTACAAAAGACCAGGGATCTTTTCAAAAGCCTCATAAAAAAGGGCAGTGATTGGTAGATGGGTAACAATATCAAATCAGACATTGAATATCTCTTTAAACATGGTATAGTTAATATGCTGTGGATTATGTATTAAACCACCCAGACACATCAAAGACACAGTTGTCTGAATACTTTTGAAAGAGACTGTATTTAGGGTCGGCACTAGTAAAAACAGCATCGTCTGATGTCACTATGTAAAGTTCAGGCAGTTGTCATCATACACCCACTCCTGGTTCTCACATGCTTGTTATTTACCCTCTACGACATGGTTCAACCTCTTCCAGAACGCTGTCCACGCGTTTCCATTCAACATGAATGTTGTTCCCTTTTCGTGCAACGTTGAGTGTGAACAATCAACCCCTCTGTCCAAGCACTGAATCTGATGACAAATGTGTGTTCAAATCCTAAATACATAAAGCTGTCGTGTCTTATGATATAATTGCTTCAGTTGCTCCAATGTAATGTAAAGCATTTGGTGTTTTTAGTGATTTTTTTAGGAGGGTATTATGTTACTTTCTTTTGTCTTTGTACCAATCCAATAGGGCAGCTGACGCATCACATTCTATACTTTATTATCTGATTGGGAATCCCAAATACAAAAGCCGGACCTACTGTTTAGCTGAGCTGTGGAGAATACAAGTTATTAACTGAGTTGCTGTCTGAAATGGTGATTTCTATATTTTACTATTCTTTTAGGGTCGTTTTCCCTGTTACGCACGCCTCTAAGAAGAGGGAACGCAACACCCTGCTACAACTCAACTCTCCGTGAAGTGAAATAGATATGGGACTATAGGTGTGAGAAAGGACGACAAAAGGCAGAATTGACCGTTTACTAGGATTATCTCAGCCTGATACATAAAACATGTGGAAATGTAAATGTAAGGAGATCTCTCTCTCTCTCTCTCTCTCTCTCTCTCTCTCTCTCTCTCTCTCTCTCTCTCTCTCTCTCTCTCTCTCTCTCTCTCTTCCCCCACCTCTCTCTCTCTCTCTTCCCCCACCTCTCTCTCTCTCTCTCTCTCTCTCTCTTTCACTAACTCTTTCTCTTCCCCCGCCTCTGTCTCTCTCACTAACTCTCTCTCTCTTCCCCCGCCTCTCTCTCTCTCTAACTCTCTCTCTCTTCCCCCGCCTCTCTCTCTCTCTAACTCTCTCTCTCTTCCCCCGCCTCTCTCTCTAACTCTCTCTCTCTTCCCCCGCCTCTCTCTCTAACTCTCTCTCTCTTCCCCCACCACTCTCTCTAACTCTCTCTCTCTTCCCCGCCACTCGAACTCTCTCTCTCCTCCCCCGCCACTCTCTCTAACTCTCTCTCTCTTCCCCCGCCACTCTCTCTAACTCTCTCTCTCTTCCCCCGCCACTCTCTCTAACTCTCTCTCTCTTCCCCCGCCACTCTCTCTAACTCTCTCTCTCTCTCTCTCTCTCTCTTCCCCCGCCTCTCTCTCTAACTCTCTCTCTCTTCCCCCGCCTCTCTCTCTAACTCTCTCTCTCTCTCTCTCTCTCTCTCTCTCTCTCTCTATATATATATATATATATATATATATATATATATCTGAATTCGCTGCATGCATTACTTCCTTTAGACTGAGCAATGATCATTGTTCAGCCTCTTCTCCGTTCTTTCAGAGCAGTAACACTTACTCTTCAACAGAATTAGTAGAGTGAGCTCCAAAAGTATTGAGACAGTGACGTTTTTTCTTGTTGTTTTGGCTCTGTACTCCAACACTTTGGATTTGAAATGATACAAATGTACAATAGAAAGTAATGGTAAATAATGTATTGTGTCATTTTGGAGTCACTGTTATTGTAAATAAGAATAGAAAGTTACAGACGCACAAATATCATACCCCCAAGACATGCTAACCTCTCACCATTACAATACAAAATTATTTTTTGGGGGGATATGATATGCCTCTAACTTTCTCACTCATCATTATTCACAGATATTTCAGGATAATCCATAATCTTGGTAATATCCACATGAATGTAGAATTGTTTAGAAACTTTCTAATTTACAATACATGTACTCCAAAATGATACCATATGATTTACCATTCATTTCTATTGGGCCCAAAATAATCTGAAACACAATCAAAACATACAGCAAGTGCATCCAACAAGTTTGTAGAGTTGCAAGCTTAATATAATAATTGCATGCTAGGAATATGGGCCCAAATACAAATATTTTCACTACATTAATACACATATAAGTGCATTTGTTGAAAAAGTTATGTAATTTCTAAACGGTTCACCCAATATGGATGAAAATACCCTCAAATTAAAGATAGCAGCCTGTACTTTAACCTCATCATCATTGTATCATTTCAAATCAAAGTGTTGGAGTACAGAGCCAAAACAACAAGAATAAATGTCACTGTCCCAATACTTCTGGAGCTCACTGTAGGTGAAAGAAGCATTAATTATTAAAAGTCAATTAATTCAACAGGCTTCCACAGTGGAGTTGTGATTCCACTGTGGATAACTGTGCTCTTGCTCTCTCCCTCTTTCTTTCTTTCTCTTTCTCTTTCTCTCTCTCGCTCTCTCTCTCTCTTCTATTTTTTCTCTGTCTTACTCTCTCATTACCGCTCTCTTTTTCCCTTTCTCTCTCTCTCCTTTTTCCTCTCGTTCTCTCATTCTCTCTCTCTAGAGAGGTAGGAGGAGATTTTAACAAAGGCATCACAAGTGACATTGATTTGTTCGTGCCTTGGCATTGATACAAGGTAGTAAAAGTCCCAAGAGATGCGCTCTCTGCAGAGATACACGGCGTCAGCCATGGTACAACATCCACTTAAAGGATTGTGGGGGACTTTACTAAGAAGTAGAAATCAATACACTGTCCCAGACAATACGTGTGAGTTATTTATGATAAAACAACCTGTTGATTGTTGTTTTTCAAAACAGAAAGGAATTATACATGAATAGCTACTCCCTTAATTCCATCACATACATCAGTTATCTAGTTTCATACCATATTACCCTCTACTACACAAAACCCATCTATTCATATTTATAGTAGGGTTTAAAATGCATGATGGGTGTAAAGTTCAATGAACAACCACATTTTCCCCCACTGAAAATAACTCCTCAAATGCCAGGGCTCCCTTATTAAAAGAGATTCCTATCTTAAGAGTCTATTGACTTTGCACCCGTGCATCAATCTAAGTAACATAATAAAAAAATCCCCATCAAAATCCATCAGTTTAAGCTCGAGATATGTCTCAATCCGCCAATGTCGGCCTGCCGCATCTGCGGTGGAAGGTGGCCGAGCTACTGCTGTGTTTGTCAGACCATGAGACATCCCAAAGATTGGTCTTCTCACAAAAACATCTGTAGCTTCCAAACGGTTTGGCCTATAAACAGGATTGTGTTCTCCGTTTTGCTCTACAAGCCCCACGGTACTCGCCTGATGTCCCAACTTCTGTCTGTAGTGTCCAAACCGTTTGGGCTACAAACTAATATGACCCCACTGTGGAAAGGGGAGACTCTCACGAACATGATGGTGTTCTCTGTTTAGTGTTTTCCACAAGTGTCACGGGACGTGTCTGAAGGTAGCTCATACTAATGGGTGGAAGTAGTTTTGTGCCAAGAAAAATAAGGGGTTAAATATGTGTCAAAACCTTATTCCTTATGGTAAATTTTTTCATGTCTTTTTTGCCATTTATGAATGTGTTATTCAATGCATTTCTATTGGCTACAGTAGTAAAGGCCAAATTCAATATTTTATCAAATGTTTTTTTTGTATACCCAGAGGTCCTAAAATTCAAATAGGCGGTTAATGGAAGTTGAATTGTGAAAGCAGGGTTTCTAGGGAACAGTGGGTCATCCCATATACGTTCTCAACAAACATCTCTCCACTAAAAATCCACAGAGTAGCAACTTTCTCAGGAATTTTCTACAGGGAAACCTCCATGCCCAGAAACCATCTGTCAATGTAAAAGTTTGTTATTTATTCCGACTCTCAAAAGGCCTTTCTCAGCACAGACTGTCAGAGCCCTGAGGAATAGAGATGTATTTTATTACAGACACAACTGTTCAGGAAGGGAGAAAAAACTCACATATATCAGTGAGCTAACATTAATTTCTCAGCCCAGCCTTTCTTCCAGTCCACAGGGTCTTTGCACGCTGTAACAGAGGTGGTTCAGTGAATCACACTCATGATGAGTAACCTTTCTTTGAGACCCAATGACTTGTGTTAGCTCCCCTGGGCTAGGCTGCCTAGGGTTTTAGTTCAGCGGGATAACATAGTTGTGTGGCTAGTAGGAGACCCAGGCTTGAACCCAGCCGGTCACATCCAAACTGTTGACTGGTACTGTAAGTATTCAGAACCTTTGCTATGAGACTCGAAATTGAACTCAGATGCATCCTGTTTCCATTGATCATCCTTGATGTTTCTACAACTTGATTGGAGTCCAACTCTGGTAAATTCAATCGATTGAACATGATTTGGAAGGGCACACACCTGTTTATATAAGGCCTCATAGTTGAAAGTACATGTCCGAGCAAAAACCAAGCCATGAGATCGAAGGAATTGTCCATTGAGCTTTGATACAGGATTGTGTCGAGGCACAGTGCCAAGCTTGTAGTGTCATACCCAAGAAGACTCAAGGCTGTAATCGCTGCCAAAGGTGCTTCAACAAAGTACCGAGTAAAGAACACTTACAATTGATGTCGGAAGTTTACATACACCTTAGCCAAATACATTTAAACTCAGTTTTTCACAATTCCTGACATTTAATCCTAGTAAAAATTCCCTGTGTTAGGTCAGTTAGGCTCACCACTTTATTTTAAGAATGTGAAATGTCAGAATAATAGTAGAGAGAATTATTTATTTCAGCTTTTATCTATTTCATCACATTCCCAGTGGATCAGAAGTTTACATACACTCAATTAGTATTTGGTAGCATTGCCTTTAAATTGTTTAACTTGGGTCAAACGTTTCGGGTAACCTTCCAAAAGCTTCCCACAATAAGTTGGGTGAATTTTGGCCCATCCCCCCTGACAGAGCTGGTGTAACTGAGTCAGGTTTGTAGGCCTCCTTGCTCGCACACGCTTTTTCAGTTCTGCCCACAAATTTTCTATAGGATTGAGGTCAGAGCTTTGTGATGGCCACTCCCAACACCTTTACTTTGTTGTCCTTAAGCCATTTTGCCACAACTTTGGAAGTATGCTTGGGGTCATTGTCCATTTGGAAGACCCATTTGCGACCAAGCTTTAACTTCCTGACTGATGTCTTGAGATGTTGCTTCAATATATCCACATAATTTTCCTGCCTCATGATGCCATCTATTTTGTGAAGTGCACCAGTCCCTCCTGCAGCAAAGCACCCCCACAACATGATGCTGCCACCCCTGTGTTTCCCGGTTGGGATGGTGTTCTTCGGCTTGCAAGCCTCCACCTTTTTCCTCCAAACATAACGATGGTCATTATGGCCAAACAGTTCTATTTTTGTTTCATCAGACCAGAGGACATTTCTCCAAAAAGTACGATCTTTGTCGCCATGTGCAGATGTAAACCGTAGTCTGGCTTTTTTATGGCGGTTTTGAAGCAGTGGCTTCCTCCTTGCTGAGCGGCCTTTCAGGTTATGTCGATATAGGACTTGTTTTACTGTGGATATAGATACTTTTGTACCCGTTTTTTCCAGAATCTTCACAAGGGCCTTTGCTGTTGTTCTGGGATTGATTTGCACTTTTCGCACCAAAGTATGTTCATCTCTAGGAGACAGAACGTCCCATGGTGTTTACACTTGCGTACTATTGTTTGTACAGATGAACGTGGTACCTTCAGGCGGTTGGAAATTGCTCTCAAGGATGAACCAGGATTTTAAAAAATTCTGAGGTCTTGGCTGATTTCTTTTGATTTTCCCATGATGTCAAGCAAAGAGGCACTGAGTTTGAAGGTTGGCCTTGAAATACATCCACAGGTACACCTCCAATCGACTCAAATTATTACTATCAGACGCTTCTAAAGCCATTACATAATTTTCTAGAATTTTCCAAGCTGTTTAAAGGCACATTCAGCTTAGTGTATGTACACTTCTGACCCAGTGGAATTGTGATACAGTGAATTATAAGTGAAATAATCTGTCTGTAAACAATTTTTGGAAAAATTACTTGTGTCATGCACAAAGTAGATATACTAACCGACTTGCCAAAACTATAGTTTGTTAACAAGAAATTTGTGGAGTGGTTGAAAAACTAGTTTTAATGACTCCAACCTAAGTGTATGTAAACTTCCAACTTCAAATGTATGTAAATTAGATATTTGATGATTTTCTTTTTGTAAAGAATTCTAAAAACCTGTTTTTGCTTTGTCATTATGGGGTATTGTGTGTCGATTGATGAGGGGGAAAAAAATATTTAATCAATTTTACAATAAGGCTGTAGCGTAACAAAATGTGGAAAAAGTCAAGGGGTCTGAATACTTTCCGAATACACTGTACGTGTACAATTCAGCACCACGTACAGCTCCGCATTCAGTGCTGTACAGAGAATTTACACCACAGATTCAGCACCACGGTCAGAGTTAATTAGTAGCAAATGCAGATATCTTTTTACTCTGCATAAGCGGCACACACACTCTGACCCGCTGATCAAAGGAACAAAGCTGCAGTGAGGTCACCATGTTTGTGCCACAGATTGAGCCTCGGAGAAGGGAGGCTGGGCCATACAGAGACACTTAGAATGAATACACGCACACACACACACACACACTGACCCCGTCACAGAGGATGAGAGGCTGGCCACAGAGAGAGGAGACAGGAGACAGAATGTATCTTCCTGCTGCTAATCAGGAGGCTGATGTGAAGAGGCAGGGGAGAGAATGGAGTCAGCGTTGTGAGTGACACCTCATTGAGGAGGCATGACGTTCCATCTATCCCCATGTTTCCGCACGCTTGCTTCGGCGACACACAGTTGATGATGCCTGCATCATGATGCACAGACAGAGACAACTCAATCAATAGGGAGCTTCAACAAAACACCTCTCTGAACACACACAGGTTCTAACACTCAGAGACTGTATATCTCATAGTCTGGGATAGGGTTTGAGTGACTTCATGTTATTTTTAGGTGACAGGAAGAATATGGTTAGGGGTAGCAATGTAACAATCATGGTGCAGCTTTATGTAATGATTGTGATGACTCTTCAACACATGTACTGTACAGACTCAGTCAATGTTTATTCAATCAGGAACTGCTGTCAAGGTGTGAATGGATGTCAAATACGATTTGAACATTATTTTAGAAAATGTCATAGAGTAGGTGTCTGCGTAAGTTGTCACATGTGCAGACTTGGTCAAGGCCTTTTTTCATGTCACGATTGGATGGAATCCAGGAAATGGTCATATGGTGTGTACATGCTGTAACAAACAGGGTTTCCACAGATGAAGAATCCACAAGGAGAATGACACCATAGGCCACCATAGTGTATATAAATTACAAACAAGCAGAAGAGTCAATATTCAATGGCAGAATAGGGTCTGTAAAAAGAGCTGGATTGCTAAGTAAGTATCCTGCATTATCAAACAGAAACCCCTTCCTCTGGGACAGAAGATAATCAGTGTATAATCTATTTCACTCTTCTAGTTGGGTAATGTAAGTCTATTACCTTGTATCAGATCAAAAGATAATGATCTATTTGAACCACTGGCTGTTGATAGGCAGAGTCTCTTACAGCATATGAATATTCATAGACGTTTAGTAAAGATTTAATGTTACCGGAGATGTAAGCTATGGAGCAGCTGTCATTTGGATCAGGTGTTCATCTTTTCCTATTGGATGCACCAAACATCTTTTACTTTCTGGATGCTGGTCCACTCATCACGGCACATTGAGTTGAGTGGGGTGCCCATTGTAGTAATTATATTCCTATGATTATTACATAATCATCAACACAATCTGCAGAAATGTCAACTGAAACAGAAACTAACTTCCCTGTCCACATAAAGTGGATACATGATATGCATTACAGTGTATCTCCAACTACAACTTACCTTGGCGTTGTCATTGATAGGAAAGGTTGATGTTACACTGCTTATCTGGCATACTGTACTCCACAACAGAGTTGACATTGTGTACCAATTTACAGATTACAGATATGTATCAATTCATTTTCTGTAACCAAGGTTGTGGAGGAGGTAAGAGAAGGGTTTAAGTGTATTTGTCACGTTTCACCTTACAGTGAAATGCTTACTTACAGGCTCTAACCAATAGTGCAATTTTAGGGTAAAAAATAGGTATTAGGTAAACAATAGATAAGTAAAGAAATATAAAAAACAGTAGTGAGGTTATATACAGGTGGTACCGGTACAGAGTCAATGTACTTGAAGAATTGAATAAAGAAGTTGTTGTATCCTTACTGTTGGTCCTTCAGCACCACCCTTTACAATACGACCAAGAGAGGTTAAACAAACATCACAAACAATGACACAGCTCTGAATAGGCTCTCTTTCTAGTATTTGTTAACAAACCCACTCATGTGAGGTGACAAATGACAAGCCAATATTTTATTTAGTGTTATTATAATAAATGCAGCCGTGATTCAGATACACACAGTCCTTGAACATGGACATAAAACTTAACATCGCTCCAAGGACAAACTGGGAAGAGTAATACAATTAAAGAGGAATTATGACCCTGTAAAATTGTAAGATACATTAACTCAGCAAAAAAATAAACTTCCCTTTTTCAGGACCCTGTCTTTCAAAGATAATTCGTAAAAATCCAAGTAACTTCACAGATCTTCATTGAAAAGCGTTTAAATACTGTTTCCCATGCTGTTCAATGAACCATAAACAATTAATGAACAAAAGAAAGATGCCCAGGGTCCCTGCTCATCTGCATGAACGTGCCTTAGGCATGCTGCAAGGAGACATGAGGACTGCAGATGTGGCCAGGGCAATAAATTGCAATGTCCGTACTGTGAGACGCCTAAGACAGCGCTACAGGGAGACAGGACGGACAGCTGATTGTCCTCGCAGTGGCAGACCACGTGTAACAACACCTGCACAGGATCGGTACATACGAACAACACACCTGCGGGACAGGTACAGGATGGCAACAACAACTGCCCGAGTTACACCAGGAACGCACAATCCCTCCATCAGTGCTCAGACTGTCCGCAATAGGCTGAGAGAGGCTGGACTGAGGGCTTGTAGGCCTGTTGTAAGGCAGGTCCTCACCAGACATCACCGGCAACAACGTCGCCTATGGGCACAAACCCACTGTCGCTGGACCAGACAGGACTGGCAAAAAGTGTTCTTCACTGACGAGTCGCGGTTTTGTCTCACCAGGGGTTATGGTCGGATTCGCGTTTATTGTCGAGGGAATGAGAGTTACACCGAGGCCTGTACTCTGGAGCGGGATCGATTTGGAGGTGGAGGGTCCGTCATGGTCTGGGGCGGAGTGTCACAGCATCATCGGACTGAGCTTGTTGTCATTGCAGGCAATCTCAATGCTGTGCGTTACAGGGAAGACATCCTCCTCCCTCATGTGGTACCCTTCCTGCAGGCTCATCCTGACATGACCCTCCAGCATGACAATACCACCAGCCATACTGCTCGTTCTGTGCGTGATTTCCTGCAAGACAGGAATGTCAGTGTTCTGCCATGGCCAGCGAAGAGCCCCGATCTCAATTCCAGTGAGCACGTCTGGGATTTGTTGAATCGGAGTGTGAGGGCTAGGGCCTTTCCCCCCAGAAATGTCCGGGAACTTGCAGGTGCCTTGGTGGAAGAGTGTGGTAACAGCAAGAACTGGCAAATCTGGTGCATTCCATGAGGAGGAGATGCACTGCAGTACTTAATGCAGCTGGTGTCCACACCAGATACCGACTGTTACTTACTTTTGGGGTCAAAATCCCCCCCTTTGTTCAGGGACACATTATTCCATTTCTGTTTGTCACATGTCTGTGACACTTGTTCAGTTTATGTCTCAGTTGTTGAATCTTGATATGTTCATACAAATATTTACACAGGTTAAGTTTGCTGAAAGTAAAGGCAGTTGACAGTGAGAGGACGTTTCTTTTTTTGCTGAGTTTGTCTACACATCCAGAAATGCACACGAGAAACATGATCCACTCTGACCTCGGAGCCAGGTCAGATGAGAGGCATTGAGGTGGAGGAATGAATGAATTAATACAAGAGGAGGAGAAGTGGGAGGATGGTGAAATAAAGGAGAAAGGAAAAAAAAAGAAACGAGTGTGAGAGAAGAGGATGAAATAGGGGCAAGCTATTATGACTTCTAGAAAAAGAACACCTAGAGCACACACACAGAAGAGAACAGATGCAATTTTCCTTTTCCAGTTATGTTATCATTTCTTGAAGATACTATCTCCATTTGATGAGGGAAAATACCTTTTACAATGGAGAGAATCGGTCACTTCCTGTGTAAATTGCTGGGAGAATACCATGTCCGTGTCTTGTGATAAAACACCTGGTGCTGAGTGGAGAACAACAAAAAGGAGGATTCAAACATTGTATTCATATTCCTCTCACTATTATACAGAACATAAAGAACAGATTAAAGACGACATTAAAATAGCATTTGGACGCGTTGCTCTTGAACAACAGCCAGTGTCTAAAAGTCTTCCAAAATGGAAAGAAGAGAGAAACGTAAAATGATGCAACTATGAGGTTTTCAGTTCCTGGTGCTCTTTATCCACCTGTTAGTCAGTGTCTGTTGATGTAAGGGTCACATGGTTTCACTGACCTTTAATACCTATAGTAATACTGTTCTCATGTGGCTGTCAGCACGAATCCACTGGTTTAATCACAGTGCTGGAGGAACCAGACTATTTATCACACAGAGGGGGTCTCCTCTCTTCCTCTCCTCCTCCCCTCCTTGTCTCCTCTCCTCTTTCCCCCCTGCCAATAAGGTTTGATAGAGTTATCAGCCACTGTAACGGAGCACCAGGGATCAATGGAACAATGCTGCTTAGAATTCTGGACACTTATCTTCTCCGTACAGCGCCACGTGCCATCTGACATGGCCCACGTTTCCTACGCACACACAAACACAGGTCTCACCCTCTCCCCTCCTCCACTTAATTAAGCGTGTTCTTCAAAAAAGCTCCTCAAACACCAGACTATGGAAGAGGGTGGTTCTCCAATTTGGCTCGCGATCATATGTTTAGCAAATGCAGAATAACCTTTTCTATTGAATTTCATAATCAAAAAAATGTATCATGTGTTTTTTGAGTAATAAATACGCTGCTATTCAACTCACTGCCTGGCATAAAAGCCTTTCATTGTTGGCCTGCTGCAGTTCCATGCATGTCTATAAGAAATATCAGAACGAGCAATGTCACGGCCAGGAATATAGATGTACAATGAGTGTACAAAACACTCTTTCTATGACAGACTGACCAGGGGAAAGCTATGCTCCCTTATTGATGTCACTTGTTAAATCCACTTCAATCAGTGTAGATTAAAGGGAGGAGACATGGTAAAGAATCACTTTTAAGCCTTGAGACATGAATTGTGTATGTGTTCCATTCAGAGGGTGAATGGGCAAGACAACAGACGGAAGTGCCTTTGAACGGGGTATGGTAGTCAGTGCCAGGCACACTGGTTTGAGTGTGTCAAGAACTGCAACGCTCGTGAGTTTTGGTCCACTACCCAAACGACATCCAGCCAACTTGACACAACTGTGGGAAACATTGGAGTCAACATGGGCCAGCATCCCAGTGGAATGCTTTCACACCTTATAGTCCATGCCCCGACAAATTGAGGCTGTTCTGAGGGCAAATTAGGAAGGTGTTCGTAATGTTTTGTACACTCA